>NC_069504.1:948897718-949035218 GCF_027579735.1 Bombina bombina
TCCCAATTAGGATAAAAAAAGTAAATAACATTTTCTTATGTCCATAAAATTAGCTTATCAATATTCAACATACAGTATGTCTCCACTACCAATGTACAAAGACTAATCAAATAAAATATAGGAAACCTTTATTCAGGTTACAGCTACCAGATTCAATGTATAATGGAGACAAAAGTTTTCCATTAAGGCATTTGGAATTTCCTGCGATTGTATAGCCACAATCCAATTCAAACACAGATGCAGTGCCAAATGTAATGAGCTAGAACAACGTTTCAATCAAGACCCCTTTCAGCCTATCAGAGTACTGAGTTCATTTGGAACACTATATTTGCTTTATTCTCTTTGATTTAAGTTAATGGGCTGAAAATAGGTTGCAGAGAATAAATAATTATTTTTCCAACCTTATACTATTGTAAATGCTTTTTTCACTCAAAACTGACCTTGAATACAGACACAACAAAAATGTTTTCTCTTTTTGCATTTTCTCTTTCAGGGCTGAAATCACACTGAACTTTTTTGGGGGTTTGAAAAAGGAAATCAAAGAATACTGATGAGATTAAAAAAAAGAAAAAAGAAAGCATTCTGATGACCTAGAAAACATACTGAATTATTTTCTAGTATGAATGCAAAAGTAAATTCCTTTGCAGTATAAAACAGAAGAGATGTAAAATATAGTTTAAGTACCAAGTTAAATGAATATTCTTGTGTAAAGATAAAATAAACTTTAAAGGAGATAAATAAATAGTCAAAGTACAACTGGCTATCTCCAGTTCAAATCCAAATAATGATGTAGCCACTAATCAGCAAGCGCCACCCTGGTGCTGAACCAAAAATGGGCAGGCTCCAAACACCTAATACATTATTTTTAAATTTTGAAATGAAGACTTTAAATGCTAAACAGCATTATAAACCTAATAAAATAATCACACAACACAGAATATATAATTAAACTAAAATAAATGAACAAAAACATTTGCTAAACAGCATTTTAAACCTAATAAAATAATCACACAACACACACTTTACTTGCATTTTTCTACAAACAATTATTTCTATGCATTCCAATCTGGACTGATTTATAGACAGGAAGATCTTGTTCCTATGAAAGCTGCTCGATAGCTCAGGTCTAGTTATACTGATTCATTTTAGCATGCTTGGCTTGCATATCTTTGCTGCAACACAAGCGGACAGCTCCACCTACTGGCTATTTTAATCAATGCACTGCTTCTCAATGCTTTTCAATAGCAGTCACATGACTTAAAAAAAAGGTTGTTATTCTGAAACAGTGCAATTTGAACCATTGTAAACCGAGGGCCACCTGTAATATTCTTTTCAGCATCATACACACTTATGCAATGCATGCCTAGTGCACCACTATTCAAACACTGTGCCAGCTATGCCATGTATTGTGTCAGCATTGATTTTATTTGTCTCATACAAACCACCAACTTCTCTCTAAACAGAAGTTGTGTTTAAATGTGTGTGTACTAGACTTGCAAGGAATATTTGTGAATGCCCCTCAAATAGTGATAGTTTTCACTAAAAGCATGTTTGCTAATACGGATATATTCTATACAGAACTGAAATGCACTCATTTACATTTTAATTGTGACTATTAAGGTACTTTAAGGATAGACAGCATAGTGCTTTTTGATTACTTACCAAATCTATAAAAGGGACATTAAACACTAGATGAATGCTAGACAGAATGATTCATCCAAAAGAAAGATTAGTCTGAAAATAACATGTAGATGTATTTTCAAAAGCTTAATTAGCTGTTTAAATAGTGACAAAACAAGTATAAACTTTTAGTGTCTATAAAATAATGGGAGCTGTCATATTGTAACTTAGGTTACCTTCTCTGCTGTGGCCAATGGCTGTGTGGAATATAACAGTGTTCTGCACTTTTCTATCAGGAACGGAAAAGCTAACAATTTAAGATGAAAATACAGGAAAGGGGGACAAAAAAAATAATGAAAGTATATTGCAGGTTTTTTTTATATATATGATTTATTATTTTATATCATTTTATATTACCATCTCAAAGTGTTTAATGTCCCTTTAAAGGATCACTAAATACTGTAGAATTGTAGAATTGAATAATTGACAAATACACAATATAAAGAGAATGCAATATCACTTACTTTGGATTTGAAATTAGCAGTAGAATATTTTCTTGCAAATTTCAAACGGCTAGATTACAAGTTCTGCGTTAGAAACTGAGCGGTGCTATCAAGCAGTTTATGCTCACTGCTCACTTACAGACAGCGCTGGTATTACAGGTTTTTACAAACCCAGCGTTAACCGCAAAAAAGTGATCGTACAGCGAAATTTAGCTCCACATCTCACCTTAATACCAGCGCTGCTTACGTTAGTGGTGAGCTGGCTAAAAGTGCTCGTGCACAATTTCCCCATAGGAATCAATGGGTGAGAGCCGGCTGAAAAGAAACCTAACACCTGCAAAAAAGCAGCGTAAAGCTCCTAACACAGCCCCATTGATTCCTATGGGGAAAATACATTTATGTCTACACCTAACACCCTAACATGAACCCCAAGTCTAAACACCCCTAATCTTACACTTATTAACCCCTAATATGCTGCCCCCGACATCGCCAACACCTACATTATATTATTAACCCCGAATCTGCCGCTACAGACACCGCAGCCACCTACATTATACTTATGAACCCCTAATCTGCTGCCCCCAACATCTCCGACATCTACATTATATTTATTAACCCCTAATCTGCCGCCCCCAATGTCGCCGCAACCTACCTACATTTATTAACCCCTAATCTGCCGCCCCCAATGTTGCCGCCACTATATTAAATTTATTAACCCCTAAACCTAAGTCTAACCCTAACACCCCCTGACTTAAATATAATTTAAATAAATCTAAATAAAATTACTATCATTAACTAAATTATTCCTATTTAAAACTAAATACTTACCTATCAAATAAACCCTAAGCTAGCTACAATATAACTTATAGTTACATTGTATCTAGCTTAGGGTTTATTTTTATTTTACAGGCAAGTTTGTATTTATTTTAACTAGGTAGAATAGTTATTAAATAGTTATTAACTATTTAATAACTACCTAGCTAAAATAAAGACAAAAGTACCTGTAAAATAAAACCTAACCTAAGTTACAATTACACCTAACACTACCACTATAATTAAATTAATTCCCTAAATTAAATAAAATTTCTAAAGTACAAAAAAAACACTAAATTACAGAAAATAATAAACAAATTAAAAGATTTTTAAACTAATTACACCTAATCTAATCCCCCTAACAAAATAAAAAAGCCCCCCCAAAATAAAAAAGCCCTAGCCTACACTAAATTACAAATAGCCCTTAAAAGGGCCTTTTGCGTGGCATTGCCCCAAAGTAATCAGCTCTTTTACCTGTAAAAAAAAATTACAAATCCCCCCCAACATTAAAACCCACCACCCACAAAACCAAACCTACTCTAAAACCCACCCAATCCACTCTTAAAAAAACCTAACACTAACCCCATGAAGATCACCCTACCGGGAGACGTCTTCATCCAACCGCGCAGAAGTGGTCCTCCAGACGGGCAGAAGTCTTCATCCAAGCCGGGCAGAAGTGGTCCTCCAGACGGGCAGAAGTCTTCATCCAGAAGGCATCTTCTATCTTCATCCATCCGGTGCGGAGCGGGTCCATCTTCAAGACATCTGACGCAGAGCATCCTCTTCTTTCCACGACTATGACTGAATGAAGGTTCCTTTAAGTGATGTCATCCAAGATGGCATCCCTTCAATTCCGATTGGCTGATAGAATTATATTAGCCAATCGGATTTAAGGTAGTAAAAATCCTATTGGCCGATGCAATCAGCCAATAGGATTGAACTTCAATCCTATTGGCTGATCCAATCAGCAAATAGGATTGAGCTGGCATTCTATTGCCTGTTCCAATCAGCCAATAGAATGCCAGCTCAATCCTATTGGCTGATTGCATCAGCCAATAGGATTTTTTCTACCTTAATTCCGATTGGCTGATAGAATTCTATCAGCCAATCGGAATTGAAGGGACGCCATCTTGGATGACGTAATTTAAAGGAACCTTCATTCAGTCATAGCCGTGGAAAGAAGAGGATGCTCCACGTCGGATATCTTGAAGATGGAGCCGCTCCTCGCTGGATGGATGAAGATAGAAGATGCCGTCTGGATGAAGACTTCTGCCCGTCTTTAGGACCACTTCTGCCCAGCTTGGATGAAGACTTCTGCCCGTCTGGAGGACCACTTCTGCCCGGTTGGATGAAGGCGTCTCCCGGTAGGGTGATCTTCAGGGGGTTAGTGTTAGGTTTTTTTAAGGGGGGATTGGGTGGGTTTTAGAGTAGGGTTGGTTGCGTGGGTGGTGGGTTTTAATGATGGGGGATTTGTAATTTTACAGGTAAAAGAGCTGATTACTTTGGGGTAATGCCCCGCAAAAGGCCCTTTTAAGGGCTATTTGTAATTTAGTGTAGGGTAGGGCTTTTTTATTTTGTTAGGGGGATTAGATTAGGTGTAAATAGTTTAAAAATCTTGTAATTTGTTTATTATTGTCTGTAATTTAGTGGGGGGGTTTTTGTACTTTAGATAATTTTATTTAATTTAGGGAATTAATTTAATTATAGTGTAGTGTTAGGTGTAATTGTAACTTAGATTAGGTTTTATTTTACAGGTACTTTTGTATTTATTTTAGCTAGGTGGTTATTAAATAGTTAATAACTATTTAATAACTATTCTACCTAGTTAAAATAAATACAAACTTGCCTGTAAAATAAAAAATAAACCCTAAACTAGCTACAATGTAATTATTAGTTATATTGTAGCTAGCTTAGGGTTTATTTGATAGGTAAGTATTTAATTTTAAATAGGAATAATTTAGTTAATGATAGGAATTTTATTTATTTTTATTTAAATTATATTTAAGTTAGGGGGGGTTAGGGTTAGACTTAGATTTAGGGGTTAATAACTTTAATATAATGGTGGTGACGTTGGGGGTGGCAGATTAGTGGTTAATAAATGTAGGTAGGTGTCGGTGATGTTAGGGAAGGCAGATTAGAGGTAAATAAAATTTAACTAGTGTTTGCGAGGCGGGAGTGCGGCGGTTTAGGAGTTTATATATTTATTATAGTTGCGGCTATATCCGGCTTGGCAGATTAGGGGTTAAATTTTTTTAAGTGTTTGCGATGTAGGGGGCCTCGGTTTAGGGGTTAATAGATAGTTTATGGGTGTTAGTTTACCTTTTTAGCACTTGGCAGACTTGTAATACCAGCGCTATGCAAGTCCCATTGAAGAAAGAGGATACGCAATTGATGTAAGTGGATTTGCGGTATTTCCGAGTCTGGCCCAAAAAAGTGAGCGGTACACCTATACCTGCAAGACTCGTAATACCAGCGGGTATTAAAAAGCAGCGTTGGGACCGGCCAAGACTCGTAATCTAGCCGAAAGTTAATCCAATTTACCTCCCCCTGCTAATCACAAAATACATATTATATATATATATATTGTGCAGTTTTTATTGCACCTACTTAGTAAAAGCTGGAGCCTCAAAAAGTGTAAATATAAAAAGTGCACGTTTTGTTAATAGAAGTATAATGTAATGTTGTTGTTTTTTAATTGCATGCTTTATCTGAATCATGAAACTTTAATTTGACTTTAGTGTCCCTTTCAATTGTCTTGTATGCAATCCCCAGGTGTTTAAAGTTTTCCATGATTATTTTAATCCTTATGTTAGATAACCAGTAAAGCTTTGCAGTATCTAATGAAGTGAAGAAGAGAGCACAGACTAAGAAGTGAAAAGCAGGTGAAGTGAAGAAGTGGAGGTGATTTGTGGTCTAAACTCGTCTTCTCAGTTGGCCACTGGTGATATAGGGCCCTATTATATAAAGCTATCTGGTCTGGCAAGACATTTTTACCTTGAGAACTATGGGGCTGATTTACCAATGGCTGGTGGACATGATACGATGTAGCGTATCATGTCCGCCAGACATCGCTGAATGCATTTAACATTGCACAAGCAGTTCTGGTGAACTGCTTTTGCAATGCCGCCCCCTGCAAATTTGCGGCCAATCAGCCGCTTGCAGGGTTTGTCAATCAACCCGAGCATATAGGATCAGGCAGATTGATGTCCACAGCCTCAGAGGCAGCGGACCAGTTAAGGAGCAGCGGACTTAAGACCGCTGCTTCATAACTGCTTTTTCCAGCGAGCCTGAAGGCTCATATTGAAACAGTGGCATCAGGGGCCATTCAGCCCTTGATAAATCGGCCCCCATGTATCTCATTAAGGAGAGTTCATACTCAGTAAAATAAGCCTATGGTTTCTCTCCATGAGGGCAAGTTTTTTTAGAATCCGGCCCATAGGGAGATTACAGTGCACTGTCTATTTGCTTCCCAGAATGGTGTGTTCACATTTGACTTTTCATGGCTGTTTAGTGTCCTCTGACATAAATTTCCTTGTGAGAGTCACCTTCGCCATTTTCACTTGCAAAGCTGTTAGCCTAAATGCAGTAAAAAGTGTCTGTGAAACAAATATTTCAAGGATAAAACTCAACATCACAACTAAAATAGTATGGAATTCATAATGATTTGCACCTGCTCATCATAACAGCCACAGGTTGTGAGTCACTCTCTAATATTATCACTGAAGCGGCATCTTTCTCAGCTGTTCACTCAGCACGTACAACCTGTTCCACAGTAAAAAAAAAATAGGAAACATAAAAAAGCCTTCAATACCTTACACAACAAAAACAAAACTAATTCTATAACATTCCACTGTAGCATATAAAAATAAAAACTTTAAAAAAGTTAAATATAAATAAAATTAAAATTAAAATAAGAAACAATCTTTTCAAGACAGGACCTCAAGACAACATTCTCTACAGGTGCAACAAAATCTTTATGAATTGCACTTGAATGGGCTGGAGGCACCTTATAATCAATGGGACTGTTTTACCATAACACAACAGACATGCAAATATTTTATAATTACAAACATTTACATAAACCATTTTACAAGCCTGTTTAAGAAGTGTTGTGCTTGTAATTATTGTTTTTACACATTGTTAGCAGCTCTTGTTTGGTGTGTGAGATATCAAATTGGGCACATCAACAAATTATAAATTTAAAGGGCAGGAAAGCCCACTAATAAAACCCTCCAAAATAAAAAAAAAAAAAAAAAAACCTAACACAAATAAAGCTAAGCTACCCATTGCCCCTTAAAATGGCAATCAACTCTTTTTTTTACTTCCCTTGAAAAGGCATTCAACTCTTCTTTAAATTGCCCTAACCTATTTTTTTTTTTTTTTTTTAAAACCTAACACTAAAGACCCAAATAGGTACTCATGGTTCTTGAAGTCCGACGGAGAAGGTCTTCTTCCAGGTGGGTCTATCATCTTCATCCACAGCGAAGGCAGCACGGACAGAGATGCAGAGCAGTGTTTCCAGATGTAGCGATCCTCGGTGGTGGTGATCCTCTGCGGCAAGGTACCCCATATTTATTGGTGTACTGTGCATTCCTATTGGCTGACATTTTCACATCAGCCAATAGGATGAGAGCAAGTGAAATCTTATTAGCTGGTGAATAACCAATAGGATGAGAGCAAGTGAAATCTTATTGGCTGTTCACCAGCCAATAAGATTTCACTTGCTCTCATCCTATTGGCTGTTCACCAGCCAATAAGATTTCACTTGCTCTCATCCTATTGGCTGATGTGAAAATGTCAGCCAATAGGAATGCAAGGTATCCCAATAAATATAGAAAAAAGTCCAACACATTAACCCACCAGACTGTGCTCGCTGCAGGGATAGAGACCAAATCCCAAAGAGAATCCAGAAAATGCAGTGAAGCAGCAGCACCAGTTTCAAAGTCTTTATTCAGGATAAGAGAATAAAAAAACACGACTTTGCAGGGCTCACTCCTTATCATATGTATGATACACATGATTAAGGGGTGAGCCTGCAATGTTGTGTTTTTTTTATTCTCTTGTCCTGAATAAAGACTTTGAAACTGGTGCTACTGCTTCATTGCATTTTCTGGTACCCCAATAAATATGGGGTACCTTGCATTTAATCTTCAGTGTGCGGCGGACGATCGCATGAAAAGGAACCTCCACGCCGCCAAGGACCATCGTCACCACTAAGCATCGCTACATCTGGAAACACTGCTCCACAGCTCTGCAATTAGATGAACAGGGTAGGGCTGAGCAGAGCTACTACCTCATTTGTCTCTGTAATTAAAAGAGTATACCAGGGTCAGAAAAGAGAATTGAACAACCCTGAAGACATGAGGAGAAGGGGAGGGAGGTGCCGGCAGCAAGGGGCTAAGTAGGAAAGTTCCAAGCAAGACAAACTGTTACCTATATGCAATGCAGTGCAACTGTGCAAGTCCACTATCATAACACCAGGCACCCTTTGTAAAGTGCTCAAACATTTATCTACACGTAAATGATACCCTAGGAAAACTCCTATTAAGGTAGAGATAAAAACAAACAAACCTATAAGTCTACTTCTAACTCATCTCACATTAGAGACATGAATAGTTTAAAAGTATGTCAAAGCCTAATTGGACCTATGGTCTCATCCACTAACCACAGGTCCAATAATAATTTAGCAAACAGACCCTGCAATGCACAATGTCTACACACTCCCCAAGATAAAACATCCTTAATGATTTTAGGTATTATACAGCACACATATAAAATAATACTCTGACGGATATTTATCAAGCCATCAAAATCAAATACGCTGGAATTCCACAGTGTAATTGAGGCTAGCTTGATTCGACCTAGTTATCAAAGTCTACAGACCAGGAAAATTTGAAATCTGTGACGTAACATACGATCCGCCGGTCTCAATCCGACACAGATCGATGCTAACATGATTACAGATGTTCCGAATACACATTTGGCACTATTTGACACTTTTTCAAAGTTATCAAACAGTTAACCGGTACGCTCGCGGCTATTCCGGCCCAGAGTACCTGGTTTTCAATCCACCACCCTGGAGGCCGCGGATGCCATAGGAATCAATGGGAGTCTGAAAGCAGCGAAAGCTTATGTGCGCTGCTGCCAGATATTCCAATGATTTATATGGTAGAAAACCAGTAAGGTTTACACCTAACACCCTAACAGAAATCCTGAGTCTAAACACCCTTAATCTGCCGCACCGACATCGCCGCCACTAAATAAAATGTATTAACCCCTATCCCGCCGCTCCCGGACCCCACCGCAACTAAATAAAAGTATTAACCCCTATCCTGCCGCTCCCGGACCCCACCACAACTAAATAAAAGTATTTACCCCTAAACCCCTGGCCTCCCATATCACTACCACTAACTAAACCTATTAACCCCTAAACCACCAGCCCCCAACATCGCCATAAACTAAAATAAGCTATTAACCCCTTAATCTAACAACCTGCTTACTTTACATTAAAATTACAACATCCATATCTTATAATAAATTAAAACTTACCTTTAGAATTAAAATAAACTATATTAAACTATTAATTAACCTGCCCTAATTATTATCCTACAATTAAATTAAACTATATTAAACTATTAATTAACCTACCCTAACTATTATACTAAACATACATTAAACTGCCAATTAAATTAACTATATTACATATTTAAAAACCTAACCCTACTCAAATTATTTAAATCTGCAATTAAACATTTCTAAATTACAAAAAAATAAACACTAAGTTACAAAAAATAAAAAAGCACTAAGTTAAAAAAAATAAAAAACAAAGTTACAAAAGTTACAAAACAAAAAACCACAGTATCAAAAATAAAAAAGAATTACACCTAATCTAACAGCCCTATCAAAATAAAAAGCCCCCCCCCCAAGTAAAAAAAACCCCTAGCCTACAATAAACTACCAATGGCCCTTAAAAGGGTCTTTTGCGGGGCATTGCCCCGAAGAAATCAACTCTTTTACCTGTAAAAAAAATACAAACACCCCCCCCCCCCCCAACAGTAAAACCCACCACCCACACAATCAACCACCCAAATAAAAACCCTATGTAAAAATCCTAAGCTCCCCATTGCCCTGAAAAGGGCATTTGTATGGGCATTGCCCTTAAAAGGGCATTTAGCTCTTTTACTGCCCAGACCCTACTCTAAAAATAAAACCCACCCAAAAAACCCTTAAAAAACCTAACATTAACCCCCAACGATCCATTACAGTTTTTGAAGTTCCGCTTGAAGGATCCATCCAGCCAGCAAGAAGTCTTCATCCGGAGGGCCTCTTCCATCCAATCAGCCAATAGGATTGAGCTCTCATCCTATTGGCTGATTGGAACAGCCAATAGGATTAAAGCTGGTCAAATCCTATTGGCTGTTTAAATTGTAGATTTAAAAAATTTGAGTAGGGTTAGGTTTTTAAATATGCAATATAGTTAATTTAATTGGTAGTTTAATGTATTTTTAGCATAATAGTTAGGGTAGGTTAATTAATAGTTTAATATAGTTTAATTTAATTGTAGGATAATAGTTAGGGCAGGTTAATTAATAGTTTAATATAGTTTATTTTAATTCTAAAGGTAAGTTTAAATTTATAAGATAGGGATGTTGTAATTTTAATGTAAAGTTAGCGGGTTGTTAGGGTAAGGGGTTAATAGCTTATTTTAGTTTATGGCAATGTGGGGGGCTGGAAGTTTAGGGGTTAATAGGTTTAGTTAGAGGTAGTGATGTGGGAGGCCAGGGGTTTAGGGTGTTAATACTTTTAGGTCCGGGAGCGGCGGGATAGGGGTTAATACTTTTATGTAGTTGCGGCAGGGTCCGGGAGCAGCGCGATAGAGGTTAACACTTTTATTTAGTTGCGGCAGGGTCCGGAAGCAGCGGGATAGGGGTTAAACATTTTAGTATAGTGGCGGTGTTAAGTAACAGGGTATAAATAAAAAAGCCAAATAGCAGCGAGATCGATGACTGCTAGTTAACAACAGTCACCTGCTCATCGCCCCGTACTTGGTGCACGGCTTTTTGCCAGCTTTTTTGAAAAATATGGAGATCATATTCAGGTCCGCGGCTGCAATGTTAGGCGTTGTTAGGCGAGTGTATTGATGCCGTTGAAAGCAAGAAAGTTGACTGCTTGATAGATAGGTCTCAATATGTTAAGCAAGTCCCTGCTGTGTCCCTGCATATATATATATATATATATATATATATATATAAAAGGGGATTGGAACCCTTTACCATTAAGTAGAAGAAATAGCATATTTATGCAATATTCATGTTTAATAAAGGTTTTAACTATGTATTTACTGTAAATTTTTCACATTTCCTTGTTCTGCACATAGCATAATATGTTCTAAGTATTTTTAAATAGATATTCTAGATATTCTTATATATCTATCTTTATATATATATATATATATATATATATATATATATATATATATATATATATATATATATATATATATATATATATATATAGGTATAGATATATATTGTACCAAAATATCAAAAAAATAAAAGTTATACTGCAGCTATTTTAGGGTTTATTTTACAGGTAAGTCTTTAGTTTTATATAGGATTCATTTATTTAATTAATTTAATGATAGTGTAGTGTTAGGTGTAATTGTAACTTAGGTTATGATTTATTTTACAGGTAAATTTGTATTTATTTTAGCTAGGTAGTTATTAAATAGTTATTAACTATTTAATAACTATTGTACCTAGTTAAAATAAATACAAAGTTGCCTGTAAAATAAATATAAATCCTAAAATAGCTACAATGTAACTATTAGTTATATTGTAGCTATATTAATAGCTAGTAGGGGGCTTAGATTAGGTGTAATTAGTTTAAAATTATTGTAATATTTTATTATTTTTGGTAATTTAGTGTTTGTTTGTATTTTGGTACTTGTATGATGGATGGAAGACCTCTTCTTGCCCCGCTTGGATGAAGACTTCTGCCGGTCTGGATGTACTCTTCTGCCCCATCGGATGAAGACTTCGGCCCGGCTGGGTGAACACGACTCAAGGTAGGGAGATCTTCAGGGGGGTAGTGTTAGGTTTATTTAAGGGTGGTTTGGGTTAGAGTAGGGGTATGTGGGTGGTGGGTTGTAATATGGGGGGGTGTATTGTGTTTTTTTTTACAGGCAAAAGAGCTGTTTTCTTTGGGGCATGCCCCGCAAAAGGCCCTTTTAAGGGTTGGTAAGGTAATAGAGCTGTTAACTTTTGTAATTTAGTATAGGGTAGGGCATTTTTTTTATTTTTGGGGGCTTTGTTATTTTATTAGGGGGCTTAGATTAGGTGTAATTAGTTTAAAATTCTTGTAATATTTTTTTATTTTTTGTAATTTAGTGTTTGTTTTTTTTTGTAATTTATTGGGGTTTTTTTTGTACTTTAGTTTATTTAATTGTAGGTACTTGTAGTTAATTTATTTAATGATAGTGTAGTGTTAGGTTTAATTGTAACTTAGGTTAGGATTTATTTTACAGGTAATTTTGTAATTATTTTACCTAGGTAGCTATTAATTAGTCAATAACTATTTAATAGCTATTGTACCTAGTTAAAATAAATACAAAGTTGCCTGTAAAATAAATATAAATGCTAAAATAGCTACAATGTAACTATTAGTTATATTGCAGCTATATTAGAGTTTATTTTACAGGTAAGTATTTAGTTTTAAATAGGATTCATTTATTTAATTAATGTAATGATAGTGTAGTGTTAGGTGTAATTGTAACTTAGGTTAGGATTTATTTTATAGGTAAATTTGTATTTATTTTAGCTAGGTAGTTATTAAATAGTTATTAACTATTTAATAACTAGTGTACCTAGTTAAAATAAATACAAAGTTGCCTTTAAAATAAATATAAATGCTAAAATAGCTACAATGTAACTATTTTTTTTTTTATTTTTTATTTTTATTTGGTTTGAAAAGAAAAGTGACAATTGGGGGCACGCAGGACCCCTGTTCCAAAAGATACAAACAAGAGATTCGGACACGCAGGTCTGAAATAATACACAAACTGAAAAAAGTACTATGTTTAAGGCATGAAGGACCCTTGAAGCAAGAAATAAAAACAGTCAATGAAGTAAATCAATAAATAAGTCCCCAAAGGTCCAGACAGGAACACATTTTTACTTTTAACAATAACCTATGTAACAGTATAAGATGATCCATAAGAAGTGAAACAATCTACTTTGCTAAATGCAAGATAGGAGTTTAATCTGTCTGCTAATTTTCAGCAAGGAAAATAGTATAACAATTTGCATGCAGGTCATATGAGATGCAATAACTTGGGGTTACAGAAAATAATTCCAAATTTAACAGTAGTCGTGGGCCACCAAATTGCATGCGACACATTACAGATGTATAACCCAGCTGTATATGAGAGAGTGGTTAGTTAACAGCATAAAAAGCTATAAGTAATTTGTCTACATAGAGGGCTCATATCACAAACATTCTTAGACATCGGGGCTAGTCCCAATAACTAAAAGTTTTAGCAGTCCCTGTCAAGTAACTAATAGGGGAATATAAATGCAATATACCGTAATATTATATGTGAGACAGACAATGTACCCCCCAATTGATCAATAGATCCAGCATATTACACCTCCCACACACTAAAGTAGGTAATAATAAACATACAATATAGAAAAATACTTATGCAATTACAGTGCTAAAAATGTTCCTATGGAAGAGTTAACTTGAAGCTGAAAGGGACAGCAATCCCATATAATGACCCGAAAGTCCGACATGAGTGGGCGACAAATTACAGTCCTCTTAGAATGGAGCTCACGAGTCAACAATGTGTTGGTAAGAGAGGGGTCATAGTGCTAAGTTTACGACATATTAGAAGCAAGGTGATTAACCCACTCCAGTTTTAGTGATTGTGCAGGAGTCTGCCATACATTGCCCCTCACCTTCAACCAGAAGCATCTCTGATCTCTGCGCAAGCATGTCTCCGCAGGAGGAAAATACCTGCTCCCTTAAGGCTCTCTGATGCAGCAGGAGTTTAGTTGTGTCAAGTATCCCTCTCATGGCAGCTGGAAGGACGCTACCTTTTCTTCCGAGCGCTAGTGGTCCATTAGGATCAGTCTCCTTCTCTACCGTAGCAGTCTTCTGATCGCCACATTCGGCGAAAATAGAGCCCCCGAGCACAAAGCGCTGGTGATGCAGAGCCCGATGAGTCACTCCCACATGGCATAGGGTAATTTCTTGTGCAGGGATTTTGTTGTAAGTCACAAATTCTATGCAGGCAAGCTCCCTGTCAGTTGCATCCCGAGGCAAGGGGATCTGAGCTGTCTCCCCCCCGCTCAAGGGAACGGCTCCTTGTGCCTCCACATCTAGGCTCACAGCGGCATTCACTGCATCCCTAACAGTGACAGGGAGGGAAGTTATGTCTGGATCTAATGCCATTGAGTCCGCCTTGTCATTTAGTCTCTTACATTTATTAAGTCCCAAGCGATCATTAAGAGTCTCTGGCTCCCAGACGCCATCTTGATGGCCACGTGGAGCAAAACAGCTTGTAAAAGATTGCGCTATCAAAGTTCTCAGATCAGTATAATGGTCTTCTAGCATAGCACAGATTGAGTCAGTATCCATCTTCATGTAATATGTGTAGTCAAGTAGGACTACTCTATAACCCGGTGTCCGGGGGGGACATGCGGCAGCTTAAAACTCCACGGCCTGTAAAACAGAAACGTTTGGTTTGGCTGAACAGCATAGGCTGGAATACACCATGAAAAGCAGCCTTCACTCTCCTTTGAGGTCTTTTATAGATATATCCAATTTGGAGTCGCAGATAACTGTTAAAAGCACCCAAAAAGCACTTATATTGCAAATGTGGATCAGGAGCTCCTCTAAAGTGCGCCCTGCTGGTTCAGCTCTTCACTCCGCCCCCCTACAATGTAACTATTTGTTATATTGCAGCTATATTAGGGTTTATTTTACAGGTAAGTATTTAGTTTTAAATAGGATTCATTTATTTAACTATAGTAAATTTATTTCGTTTTATTTAAATTATATTTAAGTTAGGGGGTGTTAGTGTTAGGGTTAGACTTAGGTTTAGGGGTTAATAACCTTATTATGGCGGCGACGTTGGGGGCGGGAGATTACGGGTTAATAATTGTAGGTAGGTGGCGGCGATGTTAGGGAGGGCAGATTAGGGGTTAATAAAATGTATTATAGTGTTTGCGAGGTGGGAGTGCGGCGGTTTAGGGGTTAATACATTTATTATAGTGGCGGCGATTTGCGGTCGGCAGATTAGGGGTTAATACTTGTAGTTAAGATTGCAGCGACGTTGGGGGGGCAGATTAGGGGTTAATAACTATAAGGTAGGGGTCGGCGGTGTTAGGGACAGCAGATTAGGGGTTAATAGCTATAATGTAGGCGGCGGCGATATCGGGTCGGCAGATTAGGGGTTAATACTTGTAGTTAGATTGCGGCGACGTTGGGGGGGCAGATTAGGGGTTAATAACTATAATGTAGGGGTCGGCGGTGTTAGGGACAGCAGATTAGGGGTTAAAAGCTATAATGTAGGCGGCGATATCGGGTCGGCAGATTAAGGGTTAATACTTGTAGTTAGATTGCGGCAACGTTGGGGGGGCAGATTAGGGGTTAATAACTATAATGTAGGGGTCGGCGGTGTTAGGGACAGCAGATTAGGGGTTAATAGCTATAATGTAGGCGGCGGCGATATCGGGTCGGCAGATTAGGGGTTAATACTTGTAGTTAGATTGCGGCGACGTTGGGGGGCAGATTAGGGGTTAATAACTATAATGTAGGGGTCGGCGGTGTTAGGGACAGCAGATTAGGGGTTAATAGCTATAATGTAGGCGGCGGCGATATCGGGTCAGCAGATTAGGGGTTAATACTTGTAGTTAGATTGCGGCGACATTGGGGGGGCAGATTAGGGGTTAATAACTATAATGTAGGGGTCGGCGGTGTTAGGGACAGCAGATTAGGGGTTAATAGTTATAATGTAGGTTGCGGCGATATCCGATCGGCAGATTAGGGGTTAAATAATGTTATTATAGGGTTTGCGATGTGGGGGGGCCTCGGTTTAGTGGTTCATAGGTAGTTTATGGGTGTTAGTGACTTAGTGTACTAAATGGGTGTTAGTGTACTAAAAACAAACCGAATTTCGGAACTGAATAGAACCGAATTCAGCCGAATCCGAATAAATCCGAAACAAATTTATTCGGATCCGAATAAATCCGAAACTAATTTATTCAAATTTTGCAGAATCCGATTCGATCCGAACCGAAATTCGAAAAGTCCGAATCGATCCGAACCGAAAACGAACCGAATTTTTTAGCCGTGCACATGTCTACTGCCAACTCGTCAGTATCATTCCCAACCAAATCCAGACCGAGCATCATATTTGACCCCAGCTTCTCCATCAGCTGAGTCTCGTATGTAGACAACTCAGCTGTATATGGCACGCCACCACCTGTAGAACGTGCAGCCTGCTTCTCCCTGGCCAGCTTGGCCTTCAAGATTCTCTTGATGTCCAAGAATCTCTTCTTACAGTGCTCAACCGATTTCGCATGAGCGCCTTTGGCGGAGACACAGTCAGCTATATATCTCCAGATCTGTTGTTTTCTGGAGAGGTCTGTTGGGCTTTGGAACCATATATAAAATCAAAGTTTTCTAAAACCAGGGTAACTAAAACTCTATTTTGCTCAAAAGTAACAAAAGTAAAGCACACCAAAGTCGCAAAAAAACTAAGAAAAAATAATCACAAGAAGACCTTCAGCTCTTATCAAAGCTTTGTAGGACTATTAAACTCCATTTTCATCCCCCTTTTATAGTTAGTTAATACGTAGACAATCAGTTGTTAACAATTATACAATCATCAATTAAAAAGTGTTACAGTATTAGCTTTATTGACCGTTATTCAATTATTTTAGTACATGCTATTAATAATTCCGTCTTTATTGACACATATAATATTACATGTTCAGGTAAGTGAGTTCTAAAATTAAATTGTTTGTTAAATGTAAATTGTTTGTTAAATGTAATCATTATTGTTATATAATCAATAACTTTGATGAAATTCGTTAACATTGATTCAATACACTTATGTAAGTAAATATACATTCATATTTGTTTTATTGAGGATTTATTAGCAAGTGCGAAAAAAAGATGTTATAGTTTTCATAACTCAGTCATTGGTGATGCATAGTGTATAATATGTTTACATTTCAATGTGGATTACACAGCAATTGTCATAAACACATGATGAATATAATCCGCCAATCAGCTATTAATATTTTTTCCACTGTCGATAACCAATCAGATTTCTCTCTAATTGGTACAGTTGCGTCACACTTAAAAATTATGTTATATAATTGTTTGGAGTTCAAGATGGCACAACCTCCAGTTTTTAGTGATGGGGAATTGTTTATCCTAGTGTATGGGATGGACAGATATTTCCCAAGGAGGATAGGAGGTGTGCGAGGGATTGCTCATGAGGATAAGGACCGCATCATCTATGAAATGATGCGGCGCATGAGAAGGGTATCATGCATTCGGAGGTCGCGTCGGAGTTGTCTCCGGAGGTTTTCAGACCTTTGGAGATGTGAAAACGAGCAATACCGGGACTTCCGATCGCTCATTAGAGGCTGTAAGTATCACTTCTTATATTGTTTATTGTAATTATGATTTATGTATATTTTAATGACGCAGAAAAAATAAATTAATTTCATGATAGAGTATTGAATTTTAACCCCTTAATGACCAACGACGTGCAGGGTACGTCCTCCAAAAAAATGTCCTTAACGACCAAGGACGTACCCTGCACGTCGTTGGTCTTTGAAAGCAGTGGAAGCGATCCTGATCACTTCCAGCTGCTTTCATGTTATTGCAGTGATGCCTCGATATAGAGGCATCCTGCAATAACTTTTTTAAGCAGTCCGATGCAGAGAGAGCCACTCTGTGGCCCTCTCTGCATCGGCTATGATCGTTGGTGGGTGGGAGCGTGTCCAGGGAGGCGAGTGGGCGGCCATCAGTAGAGGAGGGGGGCGGGATCGCGCGTGCGTGCGCGTGCACGTGCACGGGAGCCTGCGCGCGCGTGCACATGTGAAACTGCCCAAAAGTTAGAATTGAAGTGGAAGAGGCACAAGGTGGGACTCAGTGGGAGAGAGGGTGGGAATAAAAAATATTAATGATCTGGGAGAGGGTGGGGGGTTGGGTGTTAAGGGGGGTAAGCTACACTACAGAAAATCTTAAAATAAACTGTTTATTTCAAACTGGGTACTGGCAGACAGCTGCCAGTACCCAATATGGTGCACAATAAGGCAGAGGAGGGGGGTAGAGAGCTGTTTGGGGGGGATCAGGGAGGTTGGGGCTAAGGGGGGGGGGGTCCTACACAGCAGAATTTTTTTTTTTTTTTTAAACAAAACAAAAAAAAAACTTTTATTTTAGTACTGGCAGACTTTCTGCCAGTACTTAAGATGGCGGGGACAGCTGTTTGGGAGGGATCAGGGGGTGTGATGTGTCAGGTGGGAGGCTGAAATCTACACTAAAGCTAAAATTAACCCTACAAGCTCCTTATAAGCTACCTAATTAACCCCTTCACTGATAGCCATAATACACGTGTGATGCGCAGAAGCATTTAGCGACCTTCTAATTACCAAAAAACAACGCCAAAGTCATATATGTCTGCTATTTCTGAACAAAGGGGATCCTAGAGAAGCATTTACAACCATGTGTGCCATAATTGCACAAGCTGTTAGTAAATAATTTCAGTGAGAAACATAAAATTGTGAAAAATGTAGCGTTTTTTTCAATTTGATCGCATTTGGAGGTGAAATGGTGGCATGAAATATACCAAAATGTGCCTAGATCAATACTTGGGGTTGTCTACTGCACTACACTAAAGCTAAAATTTACCCTACAAGCTCCCTACATGCTCCCTAACTAACCCCTTCACTGCTGGGCATAATACACGTGTGGTGCACAGTGGCATTTAGCGGCCTTCTAATTACCAAAAAGTAACGCCAAAGCCATATATGTCTGCTATTTCTGAACAAAGGGGATCCCAGAAAAGCATTTACAACCATTTATGCCATAATTGCACAAGTTGTTTGTAAATAATTTCAGTGAGAAACCTAAAGTTTGTGAAAAAATTTGTGAAAAAGTGAACGATTTTTTTTTTTATTTGATGGCATTTGGCGGTGAAATGGTGGCATGAAATATACCAAAATGGGCCTAGATCAATACTTTGGGATGTCTTCTAAAAAAAAATATATACATGTCAGGGGATATTCAGGGATTCCTGAAAGATATCAGTGTCTCAATGTAACTAGCGCTAATTTTGAAAAAAAGTGGTTTGGAAATAGCAAAGTGCTACATGTATTTATTGCCCTATAACTTGCAAAAAAAGCAAAGAACATGTAAAAATTGGGTATTTCTAAACTCTGGACAAAATTTAGAAACTATTTAGCATGGGAGTTTTTTGGTGGTTGTAGATATGTAACAGATTTTGGGGATCAATGTTAGAAAAGTGTGTTTTTTCCATTTTTTTCCTCATATTTTATAATTTATTTATAGTAAATTATAAGATATGATGAAAATAATGGTATCTTTAGAAAGTCCATTTAATGGAGAGAAAAATGATATATAATATGTGTGGGTACAGTAAATAAGTAAGAGGAAAATTACAGCTAAACACAAACACCGCAAAAATGTAAAAATAGCCTTGGTCCCAAACGGACAGAAAATGGAAAAGTGCTGTGGTCATTAAGGGGTTAATCGACTTTGTAATGTAATCCTATTCATTTTATTTAATTCTGTGAATATGTTTATTTGAAAATCAAAGAATATAAGTTTTGTTGCAGGCCCATTTTTATTTCAACACATGGGTTGTTTTTAATGATTGTTGACTTTATGGCAGTCACCAATTTTATGTCAGCTCCCAATAAAACAGTTCTGTACAGGGTCATTAAAATAAAACTGTCTGCCTCCTTAGCTTATATACATTATTTTTTTAAATAAAGACAGCCATAGAAAGAAGAAAAATGGATAATGCAAGTGAATATGGTTGATTACAAATTCCTACTCTATCAGAATCCTTTCCAAAAAATAAAAAAAAAGTTTATTTCCAAAACTATATATATACTGCATGTATATATATATATATATATATATATATATATATATATATATATATGGCGACACCTATGAGCAACCGCTCTTCTCCCCCGCTGCCATTGACACTCCTGGAGGGTCGTCATGAGGACGAGTCAGGGACAGATATGGACTTCCCTGATATCCAAGGCAAATTTCAAGTATAATACTATGTTTGCAGTATTTTAAATTAAAATTACTGTTTTGCTACAGGTACATTCAGGGTGCAGGTTAAAGGGACAGTCTACTCCAGACTTTTATTTTTTAAAAAGATAGATAATCCCTTTATCACCCATTCCCCAGTTTAGCATAACCAACACTGTTCTATTTATACACATATTACCTCTCTGATTACCTTGGATCTAAGCCTCTGCAGACTGACCCCTTACCTCAGTACTTTTGACAGACAGTTTAGCCTATCAGTGCAGACTCCTAAATAACTTAACAGGAGTGAGCACAATGTTATCTATATGACACACATGAACTAGTACTGTCTAACTGTAAAAAACTTTAAAAATGCTCTGAGCTAAGAGGAAGTTTGCAACAGTTTTAGAAATCAATTTGAGCCTACCTAGGTTTAGCTTTGCAAAAATGCCACCAAGGGAACAAAGAAATTTTAAAGATAAAAGTACATTGGAAAGTTGATTAAAATTACATGAAAGTTTATTTTTGTCTAGACTGTCCCTTTAATATAATGGATTGAATTTAAAAAAAAAATATTTGCACTAGTTTTTCCACAACAATGTTGTGTATAATATAGGCCTTGTCCCATATTCCTCATACTAACAATGATATGTGTTTGTGCTTAATCTCTGACAGACGACCAAGTACCGGTGGAGGATCCTGGCCCAGCATCTTTGCCGGCGCTGCCTGATGAGGAGGTGGCTGCAGTCGAATGTAAGAAAACTTAATATAAGGTTTTAACAATTGATAATGAATTTGTATAAGATATATATTTTTTGGTATTTTTATAGATATGGATCACGGCACACAAACAGAGCCCTTTCTTGCCGATATATTTATCCAGCTGGCAGAGGGGCTGGGCATTGTGTCCCGGGCTGTGCGGGCCCTGCAGGAGGCTATAACCAATGTTAATTAATTTTTATTTAAAAAAAAAAAAAAAAAGTTATCAAAACATTTTATAATAAATATCTATTTAATCAAAATGATGGTGTAGCTGTATTAATTTAAATATTATTTTGAAGTGGCATGAAAACAAAATATATGTTGAATGATGCATCAATAGCATGCAATGTGTTAAATTATATATATTTTTTTGTATATATGTTTTTAATATAATTCATTTCACTGAATCTTTTAAATAAACTTTGATGAAGAGCATTTGTAGATAAACTATATAGCTATTGATTGATGACTGCACATAGATGCCTCATATGATTGGCTTACTCATGTGCATTGCTATTTCTACTAAAAATTATATAAAAGTGAAACTGAACCTCAATTTTATTTTTCATGCTTCAGATAGAGCGTGCAATTTTAAACAACTTTCTAATTTATTCCTATTATCCAAATTTCTTCATTCTATTTGTATCTTTATTTGAAAATCAAGAATGTAAGTTTCTAAGTAGACCCATTTTTGAAGAACAACCTAGGTTGAACTTGATGATTGAAAAGCACCAATAAACAAGTGCTGTCCAGGGTGGTTAAACTGAATTTGTCAGGCTCCTTAGTTTAGATGCCTTATTTTTCAAATAAAGATAATAATAGAACATATAAAAATTGATAATAGGAGTAATTTTGAAAGTTGATTTCAACTGAATGTTCTATCTGAATCTGGAAAGTTAATAATTGTGCTTATTGTCCCTTTAATAAAAGTTCAGGGGTTGTAATCTTGCTTGAGATGTTCTTCTATGATATTGGTGTCCCTTTAATTTAGGATTTTTTTTATATAAAATAATAATAATAATAATAAATATATATTCATATATATCTTTACATAGATATATACATAAATACATATTTTATTTTTACATTTAAATAGATACATATGTAGATAGATAAATACATATAAATACATAAAGGAATAACAAATATATATATAAAAAATATATAATAATCATTAGTGACCTTACCCGGACTCTCAATGAATATCATAAGTCATCATACAAGGTCAATAACCAGTGCTATCCCATTTGTTGACATAGGAATATAAGTGTATCACCCCTGGCTATACAGTAAGCCATATACATAGTAATAGGAGTTGTACTCTTCCCATGTCATTGTGGGGCACACATTTGTAGACTTAATAGACAGCCATACATATAAGTACCATAATCACACTTTACCCAATACATAATATAACACAATTGTATAAACCAAGTAACTAAAGGGTTAATGTGGTTCTCCAATTTAGGCAAATGTGATTTTAATTGAACCAATTATCAAGGTATATAAGTTTTAGCTGATGCAGCGTCAGATCAGAGGTCTATGACTACGGCTCTTGCGGGCTGAAACGTGTAAGACCTGATCTGTCGCCTTTTTTGGATTACCCACAAGTGGTGTGTTTATAATTTTAATGATCTACTGATCGGAATAAAGGTTTTTATTTTTTGCAACTCACGACTGAAATCTTGCATTTTTCATTGGATATATATATATATATATATATAAATATATATATATATATATATATATATACATAACACGGAAGGGAACTGCACTCCAAGACCGGACCAGGTACACATCCAGTGACTCAGCAACATCCCAGCCCTGGGTGCTAAATAGCACTCCAAAAAAGCTGTGATGTCACCATAGCCACAGGCAGTTAACCCCAGTCCGGAATGGGTGCAAGAAACAAGGGGGATTACAAACAAAAAATAGTACAACACATAGAGACACCCAGCACTCACCAGCTAGCTCACAGCTAAGATAAAATCACAATTGGAAAGGTTAGTTACCACATCTGGCCAAATGGGAAAAGCTCAGGCACCACATCAAGGTCCTTTCCACTGCCTGCGTTCCTAACACAGCCACACCATGCAAGCTTACAAAGCCAAACAAACTGAGAACAAAGAAGGGGTGCACAGGTGGATGTAATTACCCAGAGAAATACAAAACATGGAAGGGAACTGCACTCCAAGACTGGACCAGGTACACATCCAGTGACTAAGCAACATCCCAGCCCTGGGTGCTAAATAGCACTCCAAAAAAGCTGTGATGTCACCAGAGCCACAGGTAATTAACCCCAGTCTGGAATGGGTGCAAGAAACAAGGGGGATTACAAACAAAAAGTAATACAACACATAGAGACACCCAGCACTCACCAGCTAGCTCACAGCTAAGATAAAATCACAACTGGAAAGGTTAGTTACCGCATTTGGCCAAATTGGAATAGCTCAGGCACCATGTTAAGGTCCTTTCCACTGCCTGAGTCCCTAACACAGCCACACCATGCAAGCTTACAAAGCCAAACAAACTGAGAACAAAGAAGGGGTGTACAGGTGGATGTAATCACCCAGAGAAATACAAAACATGGAAAGGAACTGCACTCCAAGACCTGACCAGGTACGCATCCAGTGACTCAGCAACATCCCAGCCCTGGGTGCTAAATAGCACTTCAAAAAAGCTGTGATGTCACCAGAGCCACAGGCAGTTAACCCCAGTCCGGAATGGGTGCAAGAAACAAGGGGGATTACAAACAAAAAGTAATACAACACATAGAGACACCCAGCACTCACCAGCTAGCTCACAGCTAAGATAAAATCACAACTGGAGAGGTTAGTTACCGCATCTGGCCAAATGGGAAAAGCTCAGGCACCACGTCAAGGTCCTTTCCACTGCCTGAGTCCCTAACACAGCCACACCATGCGAGCTTACAAAGCCAAACAAACTGAGAACAAAGAAGGGGTGCAAAGGTGGATGTAATCACCCAGAGAAATACAAAACACGGAAGGGAACTGCACTCCTAGACCGGACCAGGTACACATCCAGTGACTCAGCAACATCCCAGCCCTGGGTGCTAAATAGCACTCCAAAAAAGCTGTGATGTCACCAGAGCCACAGGCAGTTAACCCCAGTCCGGAATGGGTGCAAGAAACAAGGGGGATTACAAACAAAAAGTAATACAACACATAGAGACACCCAGCACTCACCAGCTAGCTCACAGCTAAGATAAAATCACAACTGGAAAGGTTAGTTACCACATCTGGCCAAATATATTCATATATATCTTTACATAGATATATACATAAAAACATCTTTTATTTTTACATTTAAATAGATTCATATGTAGATAGATAAATACATATAAATACATCAAGGAATAACAAATATATATAAAAAATATATAATAATAATTAGTGACCTTACCCGGACTCTCAATGAATATCATAAGTCATCATACAAGGTTAATAACCAGTGCTATCCCATTTGTTGACATAGGAATATAAGTGTATCACCCCTGGCTATACAGTAAGCCATATACATAGTAATAGGAGTTGTACTTTTCCCATGTCATTGTGGGGCACACATTTGTAGACTCAATAGACAGCCATACATGTAAGTACCATAATCACACTTTACCCAATACATAATGTAACACAATTGTATAAACCAAGTAACTAAAGGGTTAATGTAGTTCTCCAATTTAGGCAAATATGATTTTAATTGAACCAATTATCAAGGTATATAAGTTTTAGCTGATGCAGCATCAGATCAGAGGTCTATGACTACGGCTCTTGTGGGCTGAAACGCATAAGACCTGATCTGTCGCCTTTTTTGGATTACCCACAAGTGGTGTGTTTATGATTTTAATGATCTACTGATCGGAATAAAGGTTTTTCTTTTTTGCAACTCACGACTGGAATCTTGCATTTTTCATTGGATATATATATATATATATATATATATATATATATATATATATATATATATATATATATACATACATACATAATAAAATATGTATGCACAATCTTCCAAAAAATTCTAATAATTGACTATCCACTTTGCAGCAAATATGTCACTACTTGCTATATTGGCAATTAATTCCTGCTCAGAATTTTTTTTTAAAAATCCACTATATACAATAATGTGCTAGAGAATTGTGCTTGCTTGTGGACAGTGATGAAGGTACTGTATAAATAAAGTTTGGAAAAACCCGAAAAGACGCGAGATTGATGACTGTTAGTTAACAACAGTCCGATGCTCATCGCGCCGTACTTGACGCGCATGTTTTTGTCATTTTTTTATATAAATCTGGAGATCATATTGAGATCTGCGGCCGCAATGTTTGCCGATGTTTGGAGAGCGTATTGACCCCCGCGAATGCAACATACTTGACGCTTTGATAAATATCCCCCATAGTGTGACCTTAGTGTCATGAACAATTTTGTTTGAATAAACAGTGCTCAAGCCATCTCTCTATATAGACCATTAATATATTAACTAAAGTAACAAAATCACCTCTATTTCTAGAATAAACAAACCAAGCTGGGTTACCTCATCTCATTTACTAATTTTGTAGCTTTTCTATGAACACTTTAATACCATCTGCAAATCCACAGATATTGCTATCAAATCCTTTATTTACAGTTGTCAAATTTGAATATGATACCTTTACTAAAACAATTAGTTCCCAGTCTTTTATTTTGTTAACATATGTGCTAATACTGGGCTAGATTAAAAATGAAGTGCAAATATATTGGTCAAGATTACAAGTAGAGTGTTATTTAGCATTTTTGCTAGAGCGCTGATTGCACTAGAAGTAAACTTTTTGCATGCGTTGCGTTGCACTGGTATTATGAGTTGAAAGTAAAAAGTTATCGCTCTCTGGCTAACTTGTCGTGAGCAAAAAGCCAAACTTACAATATCACCCCTGCGATAACCTATTCCCAATAGAAGTCAATGGAGCAAAAACAGAGGGAGAAAATCCTAACACCCTACTCGCGTGCAAACTAGATGGTGTTATTATGAGTGTAAGTGTACTTGTAATGTATTTTTTATGTGTTTTGTGAGACTTATTTGTTTCACAAAACAGTTAACCACAGCCCTGAGGATGCGCTAACCTGATGAACATTAACTTGAATTGTGCTCAAGCTATGACGTTTGCTTTCAACTTGTAATACCAGCACAATTTAACCTGCCCGCAAACAATTGCAAAAAACAGATATCGCTTGCTCACAACCGTTTGCACTCCACTCCATAATCTGGCCCATTAACGCTATTATTATTGAAAAATTAGCAATATAGCACTCCCTGCGCTATTCATTAAAAGTATATGGCACACTACGTATTAATTACATCAGCTATTCCCTGGGCATTATTCATCACCCTATCCTTTTCAGATTTTAGTGCTCCAATAATTTTTAGTCATAGTTCTTTTGCCATTTATATACCTCTGAGGGGTTTTCTTGCAATCATTACAATTCATTTTCCATTTCTTTTTTAGCTAATCTGATTGCCCTTGTGTATGTTTCTGCTACATTCTTCAATACTAGTAAGGATGAATCCATATGTATTTCTTTTATATCTACAAATGTATATTTATTCAACAAGCTATTCATTTTCCATGTATTAGATTTGGTTTTATTTTATAATATATTCTGCCATTTTATGCCTTTAAAATATTCCCATAAATCATTCAAATGTCCTCTTTTAAGGGTTTTGGCTGTACATTTTCAAATGTGAGTATTTTATGAACAATATTTATTAAAATTATCTTTGACTTCTGTGTTTGATATTATTTATTATTTGTCAGCCCTAAATCCAGTCCCTGCAGTTAAAAATACATGTTGTTGTATTTTGATGTCAGGACTCATAGATCCTTTTTTCTCATAGCTATAAAAAAAATTGCAGGCTTCTAAAATAATAGTATATGTAAAAATAGATGGCATAGTGTGAAATTCTGTATAGGATGATTTTGATGCAAGTATTTTATGTTAGGTGGAGTATTTGTATCATTATTTTTACTATGGTGACTTTGAACAGGAATAGAAGCATGTCTACATTTTGTGCTATTTTAAAAATTGATATAATATGGTAAGACATTTTTCTCCTTGAAAACTCTTTAAGGAATACAGTAAAACATGTGTAAGAGAATGAATTACATCACTAGGCAAAGAGGGTCCAAGGAAAGACAAAGGTCAGAAAGTGCAGACACTACAAAGTGTGATAAAATAAAATCAACACTTTATTATACTTCTTTAAAAATACAATCCACAACCAGACATGGTGGCAGTACAGAAGGTAACAGTCTGACGCATTTTGCTTATGTCTATGTCTATGAATAAGCGCCACCAAGGGACGTGAAATGCTTAGACTATTGCCCTCTGTACTGCCACCATGCCTGGTCTAGATTGTATTTTTAAAGAAGTATAATAAACTGTTGATTTTATCACACTTTGTAGTGCCTGCACGTTCTGTCCTTTGATTTAGTGTTTTGGGGTTTGATCCACCGCTGCTACGGCACTCCGGATTCAGTGTTTGGATTAGGTGACCTTTACATTTCACTTCTAGTACCTTCATGTAAGCTAGCATCAAGCCGTGGGATCTGTGTGAATAGCAGGACCAAGGAAAGACAGTATGTTTAGTCAGTTGTAAGCTGTTTATATCCCTAGACTGTGAAAGAGAAACTGACTCCTTCCACATGGTTTGAACTAAATACTCAAGTGACATTGTATCCATATTTATATTTTATTATATTATATCGTTCAACAATTCAGCGCACTTTGCACAAGGAGCAGCTGTATGGGAGAGTGATGCGGAAGAAAACTTTTCTGCACACACGCCACAAACAGAGTCACTTGAGGTATGCAACTGCACATTTTGGAGAAGCCAGCTTCATTTTGGACAAGCTAGCTTAATTTTGGAAAAAGGTGCTGTGGACTGATGACTGATGTAACATCACAAATCGGAGGTGGACACACAGTGTTTTGGAGAAAGACGGTCCTGGCATAAGGGGTAAGAAGACCTGCATATTAACATATACCAAGTCAGAGCTGGTGAGTCCCTGCGGAAGATCTGGTGGTCCGGTGAGCTTGGTCTCTAGGAGGACCGCTGGTCTGTTTACATGCTGCAGTGATTTATACTGTGAATTCCCTGTCACTAAGAAGAGAGGCTTACTTAGCCCTGTTTTGTTACACTTATATGAACTGCAACATGTTGTGGATACATTGTTCACTATTCCAGGTAGAACTTTAGCAGATTGCTGATTATGTTTTGCCAGATTACATGGCTATGATATAGTTTATGTTGCAACATTTATACTGGTAACATTTATTGAGGGATCCCTGATATAGGCTCAGTTGAATTTGTTTGTTTTTTATTGCCCCAATAAATATTAATTTGATTTATCTCAATATGAGTGTGATGTATACGCTGATTTGTTCTTAAAGGGATGGTGTCTGTACTTTTGTCTTTGATCAATATATATATATATATATATATATATATATATATATATATATATATATATATATATATATTATTCTTACTTATTTTCTGAATACATTTTAAGATGGTGCCCATCAGTCTAACTCACCTGTAGATAACAGCTAAATCTGTGAGATATCTCTATAAATGGTTCATTACTGTCCTCTTTGGGAGGATTCAATATAATTTTTTGTGTCTATGAGTATGTAGGATTAGGAAGCTTGTGTAAGCATATGTATTGCAGTACATCTTTCTGTAATGGTCATCAAGGACATCTTTAAGATGTCTTCAGGTTAGAGGGGTTCTCAAAAAAATATAGGGAAATATTACATATGCAGCGTCGGGCGCAAAGCTTGGCATCGCCAATTTTTTGTTGAATCAAGCGATCACATATACAGAGAAGTATACAAGTTTCATATATTTTACCCGTTGCCCGCAGTTTTTACTCCCATAAAAAACATATAACCGGCGTCGCCAGTCGGTATCAAATATGTAGTGCAAGGACTTACTCATGCAGAATGGAGAAATGTTACTCCAATTTCACCTCACCACACATAGGCAGGCGCAGCAAGCCTTGCGCTGACTATGAAAGTACCGTAACTCCTTGGATGCCTTAACAAACACCTAACGCATGTGCAATATCAACCTCTAAATCGCCACCCCACCACAATGCAAACTACCTAATAAATGTATTAACCCCTAATCTGCCATACCCCACAACGCAAATTACCTAATTAACTTATTAACCCCTAATCAGCCAACCCCTACAATGCAAAGTACCTAATAAACATATTAACCCCTCAACCGCCATCCCCCCCAACACAAACACCTACTTAACCTATTAACACCTAAACCACCAACCACCCACACCATTAATGAAATCTGGGGATCCATCTTCTTCCATGCAGTGAAAGGTCTTCATCCAGGCAGCTCCATCTTCTTCCATCGCAGGACCATCTTCTTGCCGGTGGTGCGGAGCGGTCTTTGAAAGGCGCAGATCCGGAGTGTTGGTTGTACTTGGCAGCGGTATTCATTTGCGGTGTGAAGGTCCTTTTCATGCGATCTTTTCCCGCATACTAAAGATTGAATGCAAGGTACCCCTTTATATTGGGGAACCCTTGCATTCCTATTGACTGAAAATTTCAAATCAGCCAATAGAATGAGAGCTGCTTACATCCTATTGGCTGATCAATTATTCAGTGTGCAGTGAACAATCACATGAACAGGGACCTCCTCGTCACAGATGACCGCCCCTGCAGAGGACGAACAACGCTAAGGATCTGCATTTTTTAAAATTTTTAATTAATTTTTAATGTAGTAAATATTTTTTATTTTATGTAAGTGTATTTTAATTGGGGTTACGTTAGGGGGTGTTAGGTTAGGGTGCTTAGTTTTTAGTTAAATACTTTGAGTTGTGCGGGGTTGGCGGTATAGGGGTTAATATGTTAATTAGGTAGTTTGCGTTGTGGGGGGTTGGTGGTTTAGGGGTTAATTGTTTTATTAGGTAGTTTGTGATGTGTGTGGATGGTGGTTTAGGGGTTAATATGTTTATTATGTAGTTTGCGTTGTGGGTGGTTGGCAGAATAAGGGTTAATAGATTAATTAGGTACTTTGCATTGTGGGGGTGGTGGTTTAGGTGTTAATATGTTTATTAGGTAGTTTGCGTTGTTGGGGGATGGTGGTTTAGTTGTTAAAAGGTTTATATAGTAGTTTGTGTTGTAGGGGGATGGTGGATTAGGGGTTAATAACTTTTATTGGTAGTTGCCTTGTGGGGGAATGGGAGATTAGGGGTTAATAGCTTTTATTAGTAGTTATGATGTGGGGGAATGGCGTTTTAGGGGTTAATAACTTTTATTAGCAGTTTCAATGTGGTAAGATGGCAGAACAGAGGGGTTTTGATGTGTTGTTTTTTTTTTTAGCCGGATTAGATTTTTACGTGGGATTTAAACATTTTTTTTTTTTTTTACGTGCCACAAGATGCTATGTTGGTGTCACTGGCGACTCCAGAAATGCGTATATGCGCACATTTCTGAACCTTGCCAGTTTGTTCAACTTACGGAAGTATAGCATCTGCTGGCGCCGTTTATGTGATTCACCTGATCTGCAAGGTGAATTTACAGTTGCGCTGAAACTTACACCGCATATGTAATCTCGCCCATGCAGTTTATAAAAATTTTCATATAGATAAACACTATAATAATAATATTGTGCATGCTATGTTTTTGTCCACAACCATAAAATAACACATATATGATACCATAGTGAAAATATTTGACTCTTGTGTTAAAAGCCATGATGGGCCACATTTATATGGGGCTAACATTTTAGAAAACAATAAAATATTGAAAACACTGTATAGTTTGCATATATCAATTCCATATACGCTAATTAATGGAATACTTTTTTCAAGACAGTGCAGCTGTTCTTTGTGGCTCGTTGTAAACCTATTCCAAATGTTCTGTTTTGGTGAAAAAAAAAAGTTTAATCTGTTTTACTGTTCAAGCCCGGATAGAACTATTATTGTAATTTGTGAGCATGATCTCACCTCTGTTGTTGCTCTCCAGGTTAAGACGTTTGATCTGACTGCTTTTCAGGCTGTCTGTGTACTGATCAGAGAGCAACCCTCAAAATGCTTGCAAGCTTAGCTATGTACCAATTTATTCCCTTTTCACAGGGGCGTATTTAGGTTTTGTGCTGCCCTAAGCACTCAAAATTTGCTGCCCCACCCCACCCCAGGTTTAAGGCCTTTTTTTAGACATAATATTTTTGGGGCAGGGTGTAAAAAATAAAAAATAAAATGTCTTTTTTAAGTAGATATTCGATCTGTGGGGTGACAGTAGAGCGCTGGTATAAAGGAGATACCACACACTTACAAATGAGAAGATCCTTCGTTCTCCTCAGAAATTTAAGTGAAAAAAGGGGGGAGTGGGGTAAGTGCGCTAAAAAAGCTAAAGGTATCAGAACAAAGTATATTTTTATACCTTAATTTCCGATATATATATTATAATAGTGAATGGAAATTAATTAATAAAACTTCATTTTTTAATGAAATAAACCAATTGTTAATAAAGGTGTTTCTTTAAAAGTGAATTTAAACTTTGTGTAAGTGATATAGAAAAGTAACTGAAATTGTTGCTAACGAGGTGATGTGAAAAGTAACTAAAATTGTTGCTAATAAAATAATGTGAAAAAAATGTGTCATAAACAGTGTTTGGAATTTATTATGTTTGGAAATATCCTATATTTAGGATAATACAATACTTAGAGGCTAGGTAGAAAATGTAGTACCAATAGCAATATTGAGAATATATATTTATTGGTCCAGACTAAAAATTTAGCAGGATCCAAGGGACCTAACAGATAACCCTTATATAGTAAATGCACACAGATGTTAAGAATCTTACAAATTTATTTTTGATTAAAAATATTACATATAACAATTATATAGGGGACGTCTCCCCAATTGCACAGCCTAAAGTTTCTCTAGAGTCATAAAAATCATAAAAATCTAAAAGACTTCTATAAAACAATCTATGTGATGAACAGCGAATAATAAAAACTATATATCATATAGGCACAGTAGTTAACTCTCGTAATAGCTTTTGGTGTGATAGATTCTTTTGTCCAGACTTAGTTATTTTTGTATCGCCTTAAATTTTATATGTGGATCATAAAAAAGTCTCTATGTAAATTCCGTAATAGATAGTAATATCACACAGAGGTGGTCTCAAAAGTCTCTATGTAAGTTCCGTAATAGATTGTAATATCACACAGAGTTATATTTTCTAGGGGTAATTGTACTCTCCCTTCAGATGTGGTTAAGACAAATTTAAAAGCTTACTTTCTTTAAGTCCTGGAGGAGCTTCTGGAGCTTGTGTCCGCCGGCTATTTCTCAGCCGAGTCAGTGCGCCGCATGGATCTTGGCGTCTGACGTCACCGGTAAATCTTCCGGTTGTCAAAAAGGAAGAAGAAACTCTCAGCTTAAGTGTATATTTTATCCAAATAGGATTTGGGAAATAAATTCTTTGTGAGTCAGATGAAATTATACCCTGCACCTAGTGCCAATGCACGCAGGGATATTTAGACTCCGGTATTGATAATCCAGGACGTAATAGAATAACCCGGGTTACCTCAAATGTTCGTTAAAAGTTGATTTGAGATTCAGATGTCCTTATCTGTAGTAGGCACAGTCACTTAGATCGACGCGTTTCACTCACCAGGGAGCTTTATCAATACCGGAGTCTAAATATCCCTGCGTGCATTGGCACTAGGTGCAGGGTATAATTTCATCTGACTCACAAAGAATTTATTTCCCAAATCCTATTTGGATAAAATATACACTTAAGCTGAGAGTTTCTTCTTCCTTTTTGACAACCGGAAGATTTACCGGTGACGTCAGACGCCAAGATCCATGCGGCGCACTGACTCGGCTGAGAAATAGCCGGCGGACACAAGCTCCAGAAGCTCCTCCAGGACTTAAAGAAAGTAAGCTTTTAAATTTGTCTTAACCACATCTGAAGGGAGAGTACAATTACCCCTAGAAAATATAACTCTGTGTGATATTACAATCTATTACGGAACTTACATAGAGACTTTTGAGACCACCTCTGTGTGATATTACTATCTATTACGGAATTTACATAGAGACTTTTTTATGATCCACATATAAAATTTAAGGCGATACAAAAATAACTAAGTCTGGACAAAAGAATCTATCACACCAAAAGCTATTACGAGAGTTAACTACTGTGCCTATATGATATATAGTTTTTATTATTCGCTGTTCATCACATAGATTGTTTTATAGAAGTCTTTTAGATTTTTATGATTTTTATGACTCTAGAGAAACTTTAGGCTGTGCAATTGGGGAGACGTCCCCTATATAATTGTTATATGTAATATTTTTAATCAAAAATAAATTTGTAAGATTCTTAACATCTGTGTGCATTTACTATATAAGGGTTATCTGTTAGGTCCCTTGGATCCTGCTAAATTTTTAGTCTGGACCAATAAATATATATTCTCAATATTGCTATTGGTACTACATTTTCTACCTAGCCTCTAAGTATTGTATTATCCTAAATATAGGATATTTCCAAACATAATAAATTCCAAACACTGTTTATGACACATTTTTTTCACATTATTTTATTAGCAACAATTTTAGTTACTTTTCACATCACCTCGTTAGCAACAATTTCAGTTACTTTTCTATATCACTTACACAAAGTTTAAATTCACTTTTAAAGAAACACCTTTATTAACAATTGGTTTATTTCATTAAAAAATGAAGTTTTATTAATTAATTTCCATTCACTATTAAGTAGATATTCACCAGGGCTTGCATTCACTCTGGTCACACACACATACATATATATATATAAAGACATTATTTTGCAAGTCAGATGATTAAAGTGTTTATATCAGAAAAAAAATATCCTTCACTGTATTTATAGTTTGTCAGTAGGTAGTTGTTTAACCTTAAACATCTTCTTTGGTGATTGACAGTTATTTAAGCAAAATATCTGCTTAGATAAATATGTAATGAATATACAAACTGGCCTTTAAAAGTACTTAAAAAATACAACAGTAGTTATGATAGGTTTAGGAATTGTATCCTAGGGGATAAAGTCATGATACAATCACAATAAAGTATATACTTGTATTGTTTCTGAATGTATTAAATGCATACAACATATTTTCAGTTGTGTTTTAAGTCACATAGTTGTATAGATTCAGCAATAAATACTTATTCTTTGCATGTATGACAGATAGACAAACAGTAAATGTACAAGTATTTACGGCTAGATTTAGAGTTTTGTCGGTAACGACCCGCGTAGCTAACGCTAGCTTTTTTCTGGCCGCACCTTTTAAATAACTCTGGTATTGAGAGTTCACAGAATGGCTGTGTTAGGCTCCAAAAAAGGAGCGTAGAGCATATTTAACGCAACCTCAACTCTCGATACCAGAGTTGCTTACGGACGCGGCCAGCTTAAAAAACGTGCTCGTGCACGATTCCCCCATAGAAAAGAATGGGGCTGTTTGAGCTGAAAAAAAACCTAACACCTGCAAAAAAGCCGCGTTCAGCTCCTAACGCAGCCCCATTGTTTGCTATGGGGAAACACTTCCTACGTCTGCACCTAACACTCTAACATGTACCCCGAGTCTAAACACCCCTAACCTTACACTTATCGCTGACCCCTGCATATTTTTTTTAACCCCTAATCTGCCGCTCCGTAAACCGCCCCTACTTACATTATCCCTATGTACCCCTAATCTGCTGCCCCTAACTCCGCCGACCCCTATATTATATTTATTAACCCCTAATCTGCCCCCCACAACGTTGCCTCCACCTGCCTACACTTATTAACCCCTAATCTGCCGACCGGACCGCACCGCTATTATAATAAAGTTATTAACCCCTAATCCGCCTCACTCCCGCCTCAATAACCCTATAATAAATAGTATTAACCCCTAATCTGCCCTCCCTAACATCGCTGACACCTAACTTCAAACATTAACCCCTAATCTGCCGACTGGAGCTCACTGCTATTCTAATAAATGTATTAACCCCTAAAGCTAAGTCTAACACTAACACCCCCCTAAGTTAAATATAATTTAAATCTAACGAAATAAATTAACTCTTATTAAATAAATTATTACTATTTAAAGCTAAATACTTACCTGTAAAATAAATCCTAATATAGCTACAATATAAATTATAATTATATTATAGCTATTTTAGGATTTATATTTATTTTACAGGTAACTTTGTATTTATTTTAACCAGGTACAATAGCTATTAAATAGTTAAGAACTATTTAATAGCTAAAATAGTTAAAATAATTACAAAATTACCTGTAAAATAAATCCTAACCTAAGTTAGAATTAAACCTAACACTACACTATCAATAAATTAATTAAATAAACTACCTACAATTATCTACAATTAAACCTAACACTACACTATCAATAAATTATTTAAATACAATATCTACAAATAAATACAATGAAATAAACTAACTAAAGTACAAAAAATAAAAAAGAACTAAGTTACAAAAAATAAAAAAATATTTACAAACATTAGAAAAATATTACAACAATTTTAAACTAATTACACCTACTCTTAGCCCCCTAATAAAATAACAAAGCCCCCCAAAATAAAAAAATGTCCTACCCTATGCTAAATTAAAAAAGTTCAAAGCTCTTTTACCTTACCAGCCCTGAACAGGGCCCTTTGCGGGGCATGCCCCAAGAAGTTCAGCTCTTTTGCCTGTAAAAAAAAACATACAATACCCCCCCCAACATTACAACCCACCACCCACATACCCCTAATCTAACCCAAACCCCCCTTAAATAAACCTAACACTAAGCCCCTGAAGATCTTCCTACCTTATCTTCACCCTGCTAGGTTCACCGATCCGTCCTCGGAAGTCTTGATCCAAGCCTCGGAAGTGTTGATCCTAGCCCAAGCGGGGGGCTGAAGAGTGACGTCCATCCTCAGGCTGAAGTCTGGATCCAAGCGGCAACTGAAGAAATCCATCATCGGGCTGAAGTCGGAAGTCCATCATCGGGATGAAGTCTTCTATCAAGCCGCATCTTCAATCTTCATTCTGCTGGAGCTGAGCGGAACCATCTTCTTCCAAGCCGACGCGGAACATCCTCTTCAACCGACGACTAGACGACGAATGACGGTTCCTTTAAATGACGTCATCCAAGATGGCGTCCCTCGAATTCCAATTGGCTGATAGGATTCTATCAGCCAATCGGAATTAAGGTAGGAATATTCTGATTGGCTGATGGAATCAGCCAATCAGAATCAAGTTCAATCCGATTGGCTGATCCAATCAGCCAATCAGATTGAGCTCGCATTCTATTGGCTGTTCCGATCAGGCGGCGATGTGGGGGGACCTCGGTTTAGGGGTACATAGGTAGTTTATGTGTGTTAGTGTACTTTAGAGCACAGTAGTTAAGAGCTCTATAAACCGGCGTTAGCCCAGAAAGCTCTTAACTACTGACTTATTGTCATTAGATTTCTAACGCTCACTTCAGCCACGACTCTAAATACCGGAGTTAGAAAGATCCCATTGAAAAGATAGGATACGCAATTGACGTAAGGGGATCTGCGGTATGGAAAAGTCACGGCTGAAAAGTGAGCGTTAGACCCTTTCCTGACTGACTCCAAATACCGGCGGTAGCCTAAAACCAGCGTTAGGAGCCTCTAACGCTGGTTTTCACGGCTACCGCCAAACTCTAAATCTAGGCCTTAGTGACTAATCCGTTTAAGTATTTTAATGCCTAATGAAGATGTATTGAAGGGAGAAAGGCAGACATTTAAATCATTAGTAATTGGTTGATTTAGCCACCCGGCCCTGAGTTCAGTAGAGTGGCCCTAGGGACTCAAAATTCTGCTGCCCCTTAAAAATCTGCTGCCCTAGGCACCGGCCTTGTTGGCCTATGCCTTAATACGCCCCTGCCTTTTCACTATGTTTGTTTCCAAACTTAGTTTAGAAAACTTTGCTATTGTTATTTTTGTGTAGCTTTCTAGTACAATTTTGGCTGCTTGAATTGCAGCAAAGATAACAGACAGGCCGACAGAGAGACAGACTGACTGACTGACAGACAGGATAGATACAAAAAAATATATTACAAAGTACAGTTAAACTCATAATAACATCATCTAATAAAAATTATTTAAAAAAATATTGCAACCAAAAGTTATAAATGCTCAAAGATATAAGATCTTGGGTGTTAGAAAAAAGAAACATATATACTGTAGAAGTGCATTGGAGCCCTTAGCAGTTAAGTAGATCAAAACATGAAGAAAACATATTTATGCAATATTAATTTTTAATAAAGTGTTATACTGTATATTTACTGTAAATATTTCACATTCAAATGTTCTTCACATTGCAGAATATGTTATATGTATTTATAAATATATATATATATATATATATATATATATTTATATATATATATATATATATATATATATATATATATATATACAGAGAGAAGTGCACTCACAGGAATGAACAACTGGCTTAATACCATTGTTAGCCTGTGCTATGGCGATTTACCACCTGAGTGCAGCTTTTTATCCCAGTAATGCTTTTTACAGAGTAAAACTTTCCTGTAGTATATCAGTCTGATCCCACCTATTACGGTCAGTCCAGCACCGAAATACCAGGCAATTCCTCTCTGAACAAGGAACACAGCAACCCCAGACGATCGTTTCAGCCTTCATTGGGCCTCATCAGTGAGGTGTAGCCATATTCCTCGAAGCATACTGAGCAAGGAGTCCACATCTGGTTGCCCCTTTTTCCCATAGGGAGACTAAATACATACAGAGAGAAGTGCACTCACAGGAATGAACAATTGGCTCAATACTATTGTTAGCCTGTTCTGTGGTGATTTACCACCTGGGTGCAGCTTTTTAGCCCAGTAATGCTTTTCACAGAGTAGAACTTTCCTGTAGTATATAAGTCTGATCCCGCCTATTACAGTCAGTCCAGCGCCGAAATACAAAGCAATTCCTCTCTGCACAAGGAACACAGCAACCCCAGATGATCGGTTCGGCCTTCATTGGGCCTTATCAGTGGGGTGTAGCCATATTCCTCTAAGCACACTGAGCAAGGAGTCCACATCTGGTTGCCCCTTTTTCCCATAGGTAGACTAAATACATACAGAGAGAAGTGCACTCACAGGAATGAACCACTTGCTCAATACCATTGTTAGCCTGTTCTATGGCGATTTACCACCTGGGTGCAGTTTTTTAGCCCAGTAATGCTTTTCACAGAGTAGAACTTTCCTGTAATATATCAGTCTGATCCCGCCTATTACGGTCAGTCTGGCGCCGAAATACCAGGCAATTCCTCTCTGAACAAGGAACACAGCAAACGATCATTTCGGGTCGATCATTGGGCCTCATCAGTGAGGTGTAGCCATATTCCTCTAAGCACATTGAACAAAGAGTCCATGTCTGGTTACCCCTTATCACCTATATATAATCATCATATATCTATATAGCTATAGATATATATTTTACAAAAAAACATCCTATATTATAAAAGGCCAGGTATGTTTGTCCGATGCAGTCATGCGCAGTAGAGACTGCAGTGTGAGACAAACATACCTGGCCATAAGGAAGGATCAGTCAGTGACTGCACACAGAGACTGCACAAGACTTAAAAAGGCCATGAGGATCCGACAGCAGAGAGGGAGGGGGGCGGGAGCAGGCAAGGGAAGCGGGAGCGGGCAGGGGGACAGGGTGGTTGGGAGCGGGTGGGATCGCTGCACTGCGGGAAAAAAAATATGTTAAGATTGGCAGGGAAGGGAAAGAAGGGAGGGAGAAGGGATCCAAGTGGATGGGGATTTTGGCCTGTGTACATGGGTTTTAGGACTAGTCATATATATATATATATATATATATATAGTTATAGTTATTTATGAATACATAGAACATATTCTGCTATGTGCTGAACATTGGAAAGTTAAATATATTTAGAGTTTTATGTCATGTTAGCACACATGAGAATATGCGATTGGGTTGTGTGTTAGGTTGTTTCCATTTTTTTGCTCCATTGACTCCTATGGGGGAATACGTGAACCCGCATATGATATTCTAAGTTCATTTTTTTATGCTCGTCAGTATACTTTCAACTAATATGAGCGAAATCCAACGAGCACACAAAGAGTTCTTCTAGCGCAATTAATGCTTGAGCGGGAGTGTTAATAAGCAATCCACTTGTAATCTCGCCCAATATTGCTAATATTTTTGCACTTTAGGGCTCGTTTCCATTGAGCCATTAAAAATGTAGCTGTAAGCTACTGAAGCGGCCAACAGCTAAAAGTAGTTTACGGCTCCATTTTAGTACCAGGTTTCCATTGCGTTGTGTTAACACTTCCACCCGATGCCGGACTTCTAAAACATTAATAGGTTACTATGGTAACACTACCTTACACTACACTTGATTGCATATACAGCGCCGCATACAAGTGTGGTGCGTATATTTTACCTGTCGCTCGCTGTTAAAATCAAATCAAACATCTAACGCATGGGCAATATCTACCTCTCAACTGAAATCCCCCACCGCAATAACAAATGTAATAACCCCTAATCCACCAAACCCCATATCGCAAAGTATCTATTTAAACTATTAACCCCTAATCCGCCAACCCTATATCACAAAGTATCTATTTAAACTATTAACCCCAAATTCGCCATGCCCCCATATCGCAAAGTATCTATTTAAACTATTAACCCCTTATACGCCATGCCCCCACAAAACAATCTAGCTATTTAAACTATTAACCCCTAATCTGCCATGCCCACACAACGCAATCTAGCTATTTAAACTATTAACCCCTAATCCGCCATGCCCCAAAGTATCTATTTAAACTATTAACCCCTAATTCACCTTACCCCATATCGCAAAGTATCTATTTAACTATTAACCCCTAATCTGCCATGCCCCCACAACACAATCTAACTATTTAAACTATTAACCCCTAAACTGCCATGCCCCATATCGCAAATAACTAATCACTAAGCCCACTAACCTAACACCCCCTAAATTAACCCCATTACATAAATTAAAATAATCTGAAATTACAATTAAAATAATAAATCCTAAATTACAATTAAAATAAAAAAACTAACATTACATAAAATAATAAACCTAATTATCAAAAATAAAAAATATATCTAATCCCTATGAAAATAAAAAGCCCCCCAAAATAAAAACACCCACTAATCTAATATTAAACGAACAATAGCCCTTAAAATGGCCTTTTGTAGGGCATTGCCCTAAGTTAAACAGCTCTTTTACCTTTTAAAAAAACTAACGGCTAGATTACGAGTTCGGCGGTAGCTTTAAAAAGCAGCGTTAAGGGGTCCTAACACTGCTTTTTAACGCCCGCTGGTATTACAAGTCGGGCAGGTACAGGTGTACCGCTCACTTTTCTTCCGCGACTTTTCCATACAGCAAATCCCCTTATGTCAATTGCGTATCCTATCATTTTAATGGGATTTGCCTAACGCTGGTATTACAAGTCTTGGAAGAAGTGAGTGGTACAGCCTCTACCTCCAAGACTCCTACCGCATATAAAAGTCAGTAGTTAAGAGTTTTATGGGCTAACGCCGGAACATAAAGCTCTTTACTACAGTGCTACAAAGTACACTAACACCCATAAACTACCTATTAACCCCTAAACCGAGGCCCCCCACATCGCAAACACTATAATAAAATTATTTAACCCCTAATCTGCAGACCAGACATCCCCACCACCTACATTATACCTATGAACCCCTAATCTGCTGCCCCTAACATCGCCGACACCTACATTATATTTATTAACCCCTAATCTGCCGCCCCCAATGTCGCCGCCACCTAACTACAATTATTAACCCCTAATCTGCCTCCCCCAACGTCGCCGCTACTTTATTAAATGTATTAACCACTAAACCTAAGTCTAACCCTAACCCTAACACCCCCCTAACTTAAATCTATTTTTAATAAATCTAAATAAAATTACTGTAATTAAATAAATTATTCCTATTTAAAAATAAACACTTACCTATAAAATAAACCATAAGATAGCTACAATATAACTAATAATTACATTGTAGCTATTTTAGGATTTATATTTATTTTACAGGCAACTTTGTATTTATTTTAACTAGCTACAATAGCTATTAAATAGTTAATAACTATTTAATAGCTACCTAGTTAAAATAATTAAAAAATTACCTGTAAAATAAATCCTAACCTAAGTTACAAATACACCTAACACTACACTATCAATAAATTAATTAAATAAATTAACTACAATTATCTAAAATAAAATACAATTAAATAAACTAAACTATAGTACAAAAAACCCCCACTAAATTACAATAAATAAAAAAATATTACAAGAAGTTTAATCTAATTACACCTAGTCTAATCCCCCTAATAAAATAAAAAGCCCCCCAAAATAATAAAATTCCCTATCCTAAACTAAATTACAAATAGTCCTTAAAAGGGCCTTTTGCGGGGCATTGCCCCAAAGTAATCAGCTCTTTTACCAGCCCTTAAAAGGGCTTTTTGCGGGGCATTTCCCCAAAGTAATCAACTCTTTTATCTGTAAAAAAAAAGAAATACAATACCCCCCCAACATTATAACCCACACACCCCTACTCTATAACTCACCCTATCCCCCCTTAGCAGTACCCCATTGAAGATCACCCTACCTTGAGCCGTCTTCACGCAGCCGGCACCGATGGGGCAGAAGAGGACATCCGGACCGGCACAAGTCTTCATCCGATCCATCCTCTTCTTCCGATGTCCTAACACTGAATGAAGGTTCCTTTAAATGACATCATCCAAGATGGTGTCCCTCGAATTCCGATTGGCTGATAGGATTCTATCAGCCAAAAGGAATTAAGGTAGGAAAAATCTGATTGGTTGATTTAATCAGCCAATCAGATTGAAGTTCAATCCGATTGGCTGATTGGATCAGCCAATAGAATGTGAGGTCAATTCTATTGGCTGATCCAATCAGCCAATCGGATTGTATAAATATAATGTAGGTGTCTGCGATGTTAGGGGAAGCAGATTAGGGGTTCATAGGTATAATGTAGGTGGCGGCGGTGTCCGGAGCGGCAGATTAGGGGTTAATAATATAATGCAGGCGGCGAGGATGTCGGGGGCGGCAGATTAGGGGTTAACAAGTGTAAGGTTAGGGGTGTTTAGACTCGGGGTTCATGTTAGGGTGTTAGGTGTAGACTTAGAAAGTGTTTCCCCATAGGAAATAATGGGGTTGCGTTAGGAGCTGAACGCTGCTTTTTTGCAGGTGTTAGGTTTTTTCTCAGCCAGCTCAGCCCCATTGTTTCCTATGGGGAGATCGTGCACGAGCACGTTTTGCCAGCTTACTGCTACCGTAAGCAACGCTGGTATTACAGGTAGAAGTGGCGCTAAATTTGCTCAACGCTCACTTTTCTGAGGCTAACGCAGCCATTCAGAAAACTTGTAATACCAGCGTTGTTTAAAGTGTGTGCTCGTTAGCACCGCAAGTTTATACCGTCAAAACTTGTAATCTAGCCGTAAGTTCGCCTAACAGTAAAAACTACCTGATAAGTCTGCCCAAAGGGCAGTCTATTTATTTTTTAAACTACAGATCTAGTAACACTATTTTATTTTAACAAATACCTAAAATTAAAAAAAATTACAGTTAAAGTTTACAAAAACAAAAAAAGCCAAGATTACAGAAAAAACACACTGCATTATTCAAAATAAAAAATAAATATTCCTAATCTAATATCCCTTTTTAAAAAAAAAAAAAAAAAAAAGCCACCCCAAAAAATCCTATTCTAATCTAAACTACCAATAGCCCTTAAAAGGGCCTTTTGTAGGGCATTGCCCTAAGTTAAACAGCTCTTTTTCCTAAAAATACTACATTAAAACCGGCCACCCACTAAACCCCCCAAAATAAAAAAAAACTTAACACTAAAAAATCCTAAACTACCCATTGCCCCTAAAGAGGCATTTGTATGGGCATTGCCCTTAAGTGGGCATTCAGCTCTTTTACTGCCATTAAAAGGGCATTCAGCTCTTTTACCACCCATTAAATCCCTAATCTAAAAATAAAAATAAAATAAAAAAATGTTTAAAAAAACCTAAGTCTAACCCCCAGACATGTATCTTATGCTTCCATGAAGATCTGTGAAATCCCTTAGAAATCCAACCATACTTCTGCTTATTATTTATTTGGGGGTTTTTGTGTTTTGTTTTTTGTTTAGTTTTTTCACAAATGTTTTGTTGTATCAGTTACTTAGGGCTACGTTATGATTGGAGCACTATCTGCTGCTTGCAAGTAATAAGGAGTTTATCATGGATCTTTGCCCACGTCCGAAGTAGTGTGCGTATTATTAAAAGTTTAAAGTAAATGTGTTCACTCAAGCACCGTTGAATTTAACGTGTGTCAGGAAGCTCAAGTACAGAGCTCTGATTAACTATTATGCTTGAATTACACTCATAATAACACTATCTAATAAAAATGATTTATAAAATATTGCAATAAAGAGTTTTAAAGGCTCAAAGATGAGATATCAGGTGTTAGAATTAAAAAGACTTCAAATACTTTTAACATTGATGTACATACATGTATGTGTCTAAATATAGATAGATAGATAGATAGATAGATGATAGATAGATAGATAGATAGATAGATAGATAGATATGTTTATATGTGTGTGCATATGTATTTATGTTTTATATGTGTACTGTATATATGTATTTACAGACATATATAAACATGTAAACAAATAAATGAATATATATATATATATATATATATACAGCAGGTATTGGCAGATGCACTCTCACTAACACTTTAGTTCCAAATGCCAGGGTGCTAGAATATGGTGTAGAATATGGAAATCAGGAGACAGCACTCACTGGTCTTAACAATACTGGATTTATTCTGAATAAATCCAGTATTGTCAAGACCAGTGAGTGCTGTCTCCTGATTTCCATATATATATATATATATATATATATATATATATATATATATATATATATATATATATATATATATATATATATATATATATATACATATATATACACACATGTGCATTGGAGCTTTCTGCAGTCAAGTAGATGCAAAAATAAATAATTATATTTATGCAATATTCATATTTAATAAAGTGTTTAACTGTGTATTTACTGTAAATATTTCACATTCCAATGTTCTTCACAAAGGGAATGTGTTCTAAGTATTTTAAATAGATATTCCCATATATAAATAACATTACCATACCTCTAAAGCACCTTCTGGCGCCATTGTTATATTAAAATTAGCTTATATAGTCCCCATTTTTATTTTAGTAACCCATAATGATGTTTACTATTGTCTTCAGGTGATGTTTAGATTAATCGCCTTCATTGAGTAGCGTACATGTTGTGTCTCTCCCTTTCAGCCATAACTTCTTATTTCATATTGACCTTGATGCCATATTGATGTCCCTATTGTCCAATACGAAGGGAGCTGCCCCGGTCATGTGCTCATTCAAGGAGTAAATTATTTAAATGAGTACTAAGGATACAAATAATTTCATTGAATAATAAGGATACAAATGTAGATATACAGTAAATACTTAAATACAGAGATGTCCTTAGAGATGCCTAGGGTGAAGTTTAAAGATATTTAAAAATATATATGTTTATCAAACTATCACCTAGATTACGAGTTTTGCGGTAACAGGGGTGTGGTGCTAACGAGCAGTTTATGCTCACCGCTCACTTACATACAACGCTGGTATTACGGGTTTTTACAAACCCGGTGTTGACCGCAAAAAAGTGAGTGTAGAGCAAAATTTTGCTCCACATCTCACCTCAATACCAGCGCTGCTTAAGTCAGCGGTGAGCTGGTGTAACGTGCTTGTGCACGATTTCCCCATAGGAATCAACGGGGAGAGCCGGCTGAAAAAAAACCTAACACCTGCAAAAAGCAGCGTTTAGCTCCTAACGCAGCCCCATTGATTCCTATAAGGGAAATAAAATGTATGTTTACACCTAACACCCTAACATGAACCCCGAGTCTAAACACCCCTAATCTTACACTTATTAACCCCTAATCTGCCACCCCCAACATCACCGACACCTACATTATATTATTAACCCTTAATCTGCCACTCCGGACACTGCCGCCACCTACATTATACTTATTAACCCCGAATCTGCTGCCACCAACATCGCCGCCACCTACATTATATTTATTAACCCCTAATCTGCCTTCCCCAATGTCGCCGCAACCTACATACATTTTTAACCCCTAATCTTCCGCCCCAAAGTCGCCGCCAATATTCTAAATTTATTAACCTCTAAACCTAAGTCTAACCCTAACCCCCCCTAACTTAAAATATAATTTAAATAAATCTAAATAAAAATAACTATCATTAACTAAATAATTCCTATTTAAAACTAAATACCTATAAAATAAACCCTAAGCTAGCAATATAACTAATAGTTACATTGTATCTAGTTTAGGGTTTATTTTTATTTTACAGACAAGTTTGTATTTATTTTAATTAGGTAGAATAGTTATTACATAGTTATTAACTATTTAATAACCACCTAGCTAAAATAAATACAAATTTACCTGTAAAATAAAACATAACCAAAACATTACAATTACACCTAACACTACACTATAATTAAATTAATTCCCTAAATGAAATACAATTAAATACAATTAAATACAATTAGCTAAAGTAAAAAAAACCCACTAAATTACAGAAAATAATAAACAAATTATAAGAATTTTAAACTAATTACACCTAATCTAATCCCCAAACAAAATAAAAAAGCCCCCCAAAATAAAATAAAAATCCCTACCCTACACTAAATTACAAATAGCCCTTAAAATGGCCTTTTGTGGGGCATTGCCCCAAAGTAATCAGCTCAAATCCCCCCCAACATTAAAACCCACCACCCACACAACCAACCCTACTCTAAAACCCACCCAATACCCCCTTAAAAAAATCTAACACTAACCCCTTGAAGATCACCTTACCGGGAGACGTCTTCACCCAACCGGGCCGAAGTCTTCAACAAAGCCGGGAGAAGTCTTCATCCAAGCCGGGCAAAGTGGTGCTCCAGACGGGCAGAAGTCTTCATCCAGACGGCATCTTCTATCTTCATCCATCTGGCGCGGAGCGGGTCCATCTTCAAGACATCCGACGCGGAGCATCTTCTTCCATCGAAGTCTTCTTACTAAATGACGGTTCCTTTAAATGACGTCATCCAAGATGGCGTCCCTTCAATTCCAATTGGCTGATAGAATTATATCAGCCAATCGGAAATTAAGGTAGGAAAAATCCTATTGTCTGATCCAATCAGCCAATAGGATTGAAGGAGGGTACTAGAGTGGCGCACAGGGCTGAGTTCACACAAAACACAATAATTTCTTAGACAATAAATATAAGTCTTAAATATAGATAAATGAACACTATAAAATTTTCTAGTTAATATAAGAACATCTAATGGATTTATAAGGGAATAATTTAATATATAGATCGACAAGATTAAATTCATACAATGTAATTAAAAACTTACTAAAACATAACTTAATATATAACAAATAAACGATGTGGCCACATCAAATAAAGAAATGACTGTAACTATATTAGCACCTCAGTAAAAAAACAAATAAACAAATACAAATACAAATACAATTTGATAATTCTCAAAATTCTAAAATAATGACAAGGCAATTCATACCAAAATAAGATAGACCTGTTTAAAAGTTAAACATTTTATCTAATATCTATACACTAAAATAGCAAAGTAGATGAAAAAAGTTGCTAGGATCCGGACCAAAATATGGCAATCCACTATGTCCTGATTTCAACAAAGTTCATATGTCTGTTCATAAAATGGATAACAGTTGAGTAATTTCGGAGTAATCCGTTAGCATGTTGTTATATGTTACATATTGTTATGCACTGTTTAGATGTTTTAAAAAAAAAAGAAAATTTTGCAAAATCAGGGCAGATATGACGGACCTTAACCTGTGATTACAAAAGACTCCTATTCAGATGCACTAAGTCTATCTGATTCACTCTCGGATGTACGACTCACTATTCATCATAGAATAAAACTTTGTTAGCGCACTTCATCATGTCTTGCTCCGGAACCTGTATCATCTTGATGTACTTGTTTATATTGTATCTTGTATCTTCCAATAACCTGCATCTGATTGTTTTTGATTGTACCTGTTGTATTTGTTCCTGACTAATAAAAAGAATTTAAAAAAAAAAAATGGATAACAGTTAAGCTTGTAATCAATAGCCCATTGTATGGGATGGTAAAAGGTTTCAGTGAAACCGCGGACCATAGAGTCTCTCTGAGAAGTGTCTATGTGATGTTTTACTAGGTGATAAAACAACAAGTTGCTGACCGGTCAGATCAAAGTCTAATGAAACGATGAAGTATGGAATAGGTGTATGTGCCCAACTTACCTGACAGACTTTGTAGCTGCGAGTGGCTCCGGTGCTATTCCTACGCTCACGACAGAGCGATCAGCTGTGAGCACTACACGCTTAGTTTCTCCTTACTCCCAAGCGTGACTCCAGCGTCTTCACTGTCTGCGTGTACGTACTTCATCACCTGACAGATATCCTCCAATCGGAACTGTAGAAAAGCGTTCCAAATTTAAAAACACTTCATAGTGTATAAAGCAGTAAAAATCCAATGTGATATCCTGCTTGGTGATAAGCAAGTGGTTCTAAAGGTTGTAAGTCAAATCTTCTACGCGTTTTGGCACGTTGTGCCTTTATCAAGATGACTTACAGGATGCCTCAAACAAGTTTTTATAGGTTTTTAGGGGATGCCATTTTTTATTTTAACTATTTGTTGCCTTTCTCAATAAACTTTATTAAGTGAACAATGCTCATGTTTTTCTTATTTTCTCACAACAGTTCCTCTACGTTTTTTGCTAATTATTGATATTCACAATTGCTATATGGTTAACCTAAAATCATCAGAATTAATCGACATATAGTTAAGTAATCTAGCTGAAAATTCATAATAGTTATGCAAAGGGTCAAACATGAAAGGCTTACATTATAAACACTTAAAATACAATATAACGGTTTTATAGTTAGAAAAGTGGTTAAAACACTTAAAAATAAATATAATCTACATATCATAATAAAAATCCTATTAAAAACTGGGTACCGGATAATCCTACCAAAAAATAGTGTCCTATAAACTGACTTCAATAACACAATTAAAATATAAATAAATAAAGTCAGTTTATAGGACACTATTTTTTGGTAGGATTATCCGGTACCCAGTTTTTAATAGGATTTTTATTATGATATGTAGATTACATTTATTTTTAAGTGTTCTACATTACTTTGATAGAAACCCTGATTGTTGAGTGCAAGTTTGTAAGTTTGGATTCCACTGCTAATTATATATAGGTCTAGATATATATTTTACCATAAAACCATCATATATATAGAAATGTGTATTTATAAATAAATAGAACATATACACCTATGTGAAGAACATTGGAATGTGAAATGTTCATATTTCATGTTGGGTTAGTGCACCTTGGTTAAACATGATTGAGTTTGAGCAACTTCTTGAGCATTAGGGTTATTTTCCACTTTTCTCGCTCCCTTGAAGTCTATGGGGGAATACGTTAACTCGGTCATGATATTTGAAGTTCGGCTTTCTTTTGCACACGTCAGGTTAGCGCGTGAGTGAATTTTTTTTACTTTCAACTTACAATACATGCGCGACCTAACACGCAAAAAGTTTACTTCTAGCACGGTTAATGCGTGAGCAGGAGAGATAAATAGTGCTCCACTCATAGGGGGATATTTATCAAAGGTCTGGCGGACCTGATCCGACAGTGCGGATCAGGTCCGCCAGACCTCACTGAATGCGGAGAGCAATACGCTCTCCGTATTCAGCATAGCACCAACAGCTCTTGTGAGCTGCTGGTGCAACGCTGCCCCCTGCAGATTCGCGGCCAATCGGCTGCCAGCAGGGAGGTGTCAATCAACCCGATCGTACTTGATCAGGTTGATTTTCAGCGATGTCTGTCTGCCTGCTCAGAGGAGGCGGACAGGTTATGGAGCAGCGGTCTTTAGACCGCTGCTTCATAACTGCTCTTTGTGGCGAGCCTGCCGGAGCTTGATAAATGGGCCCCATAATCTAGTCCTAATTTGGGAGATTATCACAATCTTTTAGAAATGTTTATCTAATAATTTGTCTATAAATTTCCCTATTAAAGCCTAAGGGGATTTTTTGTAGATAAATCATTTGATAAGCATTTCTAAAGGATTGTAACCAATCCCTTTATTGGTTTACTCAAGCAAACTGTGGTGGTATCATATTTTATAAACAGTTGCCAAGTGCTATCAGCCAATTTTGGACCAAGCAGATTGAACTTTTATGAGAATGGCAATTAGTATTCAAGTAAATGTGATTGTGCTATGCACCATTTTCACATTACAATTATTATAGGTCATATCTGCTTATGGTAATTTCATACAAATGTAGCTGAATTGCAAAAAGAGGTTTATTTTAAGTTTATTTGCAAAACCATGAATTTTTGCTAGCATTTCATATTTAATGGGCTAATTATATACTATTTTTATTACATTTCTGGAATAAATGGCACATACGGTATACAATGAATCTAGTAAAACATTTTCTATACTTATTATAGCAAATAATTAAATACAAATAAATGATCTGTCAAATAACAAAAATACCAATTTAACTCAACGGATGTGGGTTTCAGCAATATCCTTCCTTAATGTGTTATGTCTTTAGTAATGTGTACTGCAAACATAAACAGTATTATTATGGGATTATACAGCTGGCCATCCAAACAGGAATAAATTTTTTTATCTATACATTTGGCAACTAAAGACCAAGAAAGCACAATTTTATTTTTCAAGGATACCTAAGAGGTCAAACCTTAAGCCTATTGGAGACTGAGTATAAGAGGGTCATACAAAATGACTGAGCTGCTTACTGACCTATGTTCCAGTTGGGTCTTTATGCAGCTGAGTTGAGCACCTGGTTTTAAAATGTAATCACTGTCACATTAAAGAAATCAATAGAAATAAGACCACAGGGAATTCAAGGTTGAAGAACATTGAACAAAGAATAAATTATACTACAACCATGTAAATAAAGAATAAAAAAAGTACAAAAATTCCATGCAATAATAATATATGGTAATTCAGCATGGTGTTGTTGTTTATACAAAAACAGAAGTTATAACCTCACAGAGGATGAATAAACTTATCTGCTTATATACTACAGTGCAAAAACTGTACAATTGTATTAAGTTTATTTACGTACAGGAGAAAAAATATGAAAAAAAGAGTAAAAGTACTTAAAATTAAACTTGCATGATTCAGATAGAGCATGTCATTTTAACCCTTCGAGTGCACTTTCCCAACTGGGTGCTAATATTTTCTAAGGTTTTTATTTTTTATTTTAATTTTTGGAAAAAAACATTTTTAACTTTTTATTTTTTTATTTTTTACAGACCCTGAAGACTTACACTGTTGGAAAGTTTAGGCGATTGCCTTTCCAACAGTGGGTATTGGGGGTCTGTAGCTGCTTAGATGCCTGAGATACAGGCTTCTAAGCAGCATGCCCCCTCCTCCTATACTTAACATTGTTAAGTATAAATAAAGTTTCAAGGTGACGTCATCACGTCATTGCGCATGACGTCACAGCACATCATATGAAGCCCCGGCGATGCCTGTAACTCTACAGGCACGATCGCCAGGGTAGGAGCGGTTACGAGCCCCCAGATCTCCCTCAAGGTGGGAGAGTGCTCATGACGGCTCTGAGCCGTCATTAGCACCACAGTGAGAAACTCTGTGACGACTCAGAGCCGTCATTAGCACTCAAAGGGTTAAGATACTTTTAAGTTCACTTCTATTTTAAAATGTGCTTCGTTCTCTTAGTATCCCTTGTTAAAAAATAAATACGCACATATCATACACTAGTTGGAGCTGCTGCTAATTGGTGCATGCACACATTTGTCTCTTGTGATTGGATAACTAGATGTGTTCAGCTAGCTGCCAGTAGTGCAATGCTGTCCCTTCAGCAATGGATAACAAGAGAATGAAGCAAATGTGATAATAGAATTAAATTTGTTTAAAAGTGTATGTTTACTATTCCTTTAAGGTTTGTAGCCCCATAAAAATATAAATTTATACGATTATTCAAATATAAGATACACTGTGTTTCATTGTATAGTTTAGAGGATAGAAGGGAAAGAGCTGACATGATAGAAACCTTCACATATATGAAGGGACTTAATAAAATAGAAGCTGAAAGCATTTTTCACAAAAAAATAAATGCCAAAACAAGGGGTCACAATCTAAAGTTAGAGGGTAGCATATTCAGGAGAAATTTAAGGAAGCATTTTTTTACAGAAAGGGTGGTGGATTCATGGAATGAACTTCCATTTGAGGTGGTAAACACATAGGGGCATAGTTATCAAGCTCCGATTATGACCACTGGTCCATAACCTGTCCGCCTGCTCTGAGCAGGCAGACAGACATCGCCGGAAATCAACCCGATCGAGTACGATCGGGTTGATTGACACCCCCCTGCTGGCGGCCCATTGGCCGCGAGTCTGCAGGGGGCGGCATTGCACCAGCAGCTCTTGTGAGCTGCTGGTGCAATGCTGAATACGGCGAGCGTATTGCTCGCCATGTTCAGCGAGGTCTGGCGGACCTGATCCGCAATGTCGGATCTGGTCCGCCAGACCTTGATAACTTGGAGCCAAAGACTGTAAATTAATTTAAAAATGCCTGGGACATGCATAAGGCTATCCTAAGGAAAAAGTAACATGTACTATGGCTAGACTTGATAGGCCTTTTTGGTTCTTATCTACCGTCAAATTCTATGTTTCTATGTTTCTATGTTTGAACAAGAATGAGACTATGGGGGATATTTATCAATCTGTCAACTGCAAATACGCTGGAATTCCGCAGCGTAATTGTGGCGAGCTTGATTCGACATAGTTATTAAAGCCTACAGACCGGCAAAATTTGAAATTTGTGATGTAACATACAATCCGCCGGTCTCAATCCGACACAGAACGATGCTTATGTCATTACAGATGTTCCGAATACACATTCGGCACTATCTGACATTTTGTCAAAGTTGTAACAAAAATGTATACAGCAGCACTAAGATAAGGAGTAAAGGCAAAAAAGGGCTCAAAAAGGTAAAATAAAAAAATCACCTTTATTGAAACATTGTTAAAAATAGTAGTACAAGGCACACAAACTCCCTGACTAGTTTCGTGCTTGATTGAGCACTTAATCATAGGGTAAGTTTGTTCAGCGTTCTCTCCCTATTTAAAGGGACAGTACACCTGTTGTTAATTACATATTTAAAATACAACAACACACTGTTATATAAAATAAACAAATATGCATTCAAATTGATATTCCTCTTCATTACAAGTACTATGGAATTTGAAAAAGAGGGGAAGAAAATAAAAAAAACAAATTTAACAAAACACACAGAATTATTGTAATTGCTGTTTACACATCCATTTTTCCTTTTTTTTCATGTTAGTTAATAATCTGGTACTAAATACTGCACTAGTGAAAAATCACTCAAAACATTTCTGTGGTATGTATGTGGTCATAACACCAAAAAACCCTAAGAAAAAAACAAACAAAAAAAAAAAAAACAAGGGTATTATTATGTTTGAATACAGAAACACAAGTGCATAGGTTGTATAAGCAAGCTAGCCATATATTTAATTCAGCAATTCATAGTATATTATTCCACAAAATAGCTCATGTCCCACTCGCGATTCAAACCTTGGGGAGTAATAGTTCTGAGCCTATATATCCAGTATAATTCTTGATTTAATAAAAGCTTACTCCTATCACCTTCCCTAGGTGGGAACATGATGCGATCAATTACCTGAACTGTCATGTTAAAGACATTAGTCATATGTGTCAAACTTAACCTATGATTAAGTGCTCAATCGAGCATGAAACTAGTCAGGGAGTTTGTGTGCTTTGTACTACTATTTTTTAACAATGTTTCAATAAATGTGATTTTTTTTTTTATTTTACCTTTTTGAGCTCTTTTTTGCCTTTACTCCATATCTTAGTGCTGCTGTATACATTTTTGTTACATATTTTCATACGGCTGCACCGGCCGTTTTTTCTACCCCTGTTACCTGCAGTTGTTTGGATCTATCCATTTCTGTTCCCCCGGTGATGTCAGTACTTCCGCATCTGCAGCGGCTTGCTTTGTGTGTTCATTTTTTCAAAGTTATCAAATAGTTAACCGGTACGCTTGCGGCTATTCCGGCCCAGCATACCTGGTTTTCAACCCGCCACCATGGAGGCCGCGGATGCCAGAGGAATCAATGGGAGTCTGAAAGCAGCAAAAGCTTATGTTTGATGCCGCTAGATATCCCATTGATTTCTATGGTAATCCCCGAGTCTAAACAACCCCTAATCTGCCGCCCCAACATCACCGCAACCTACATAAAATTATTAAACCCTATTCCGCCGCTCCCCGACACCCCCGCAACTAAATAAATGTATTAACCCCTATCCCGCTGCTCCCTGACCCCGCCGCCACTAAATAAAGTTATTAACCCCTATCCCGCTGCTCCCGGACCCCGTTGCAACCTAAAGAAAACATATTAACCCCTAAACCTCTGGTCTCCCACATCATTACCATTAACTAAACCTATTAACCCCTAAAAACCGCCAGCCCCCATATCGCCATAAACTAAAATAAGCTATTAACCCCTAAACCTAACAACCCGCTAACTTTAGATTAAAATTACAACATCCCTATCTTATAATAAATGAAAACTTACCTTTAGAATTAAAATAAACTATAGTGAACTACTAATTAGCCTACCCTATTATACTAAAATTACATTAAACTAGCAATTAAATTAACTATATTACATATTAAAAAACCCTAACTCTAATCAAATTATTTAAATCTACTATTAAAAATGACTAAATTACTATAAAAAAAACCCACTAAGTTACAAAAAAAAAACACAGTATCAAAAATAAAAATGAATTACACCTAATCTAATAGCCCTATCAAAATAAAAAAGCCTCCCCAAAATAAAAAACCCTAGCCTACAATAAACTACCAATGGCCCTTAAAAGGGCCTTTTGCGGGGCATTGCCCCTAATAAATCAGCTCTTTTACCTGTAAAAAATAATACAAACACCCTCCAACAGTAAAACACCACCAGCCACTCAACCAACCCCCCCAATAAAAAGCCTATCTAAAAAAACAATGCTCCCCATTACCCTGAAAAGGGCATTTGTATGGGCATTGCCCTTAAAAGGGCATTTAGTTCTTTTACATGCCCAGACACTACTAAAAATAAAACGCACCCAAAAAACCCTTAAATAAACCTAACACTAACCCCTGACGATCCACTTACAGTTCCGGCTTGGAGCTCCTCTTCAATATGGTCGCCGCCATAAACTGGAACTTGAATGCAAGTGACATCATTCAAGATGGCGTCCCTTGCATTCCTATTGGCTGAAAGGTTCTAATCAGCCAATAGGATTAGAGCTGCTAAAATCCTATTGGCTGTTCCAATCAGCCAATAGGTTTCGAGCGGCTCTCATCCTATTGGCTGTTCCAATCAGCCAATAGGATGAGAGCTCAATCCAATAGGAATGCAAGGGACACCATCTTGGATGATGTCACTTGCATTCAAGTTCCAGTTTACGCCAGCGATCGTATTGAAGTTAGGGGTTAATAGCTTATTTTAGTTTATGGCGATGTGGGGGGCTGGTGGTTTAGGTGTTAATAGATTTAGTTAATGGTAGTGATATGAGAGTCCAGAGGTTTAGGGGTTAATACGTTTATTTAGGTGGCAGCGGGGTCCAGGAGCGGCGGAATAGGGGTTAATACATTTATGTAGTGGCGGCGGGGTCCGGGAGCAGTGGGATAGGAGTTACTAACTATATTAAAGTTGCGGCGGGGTCCAGGAGTGGCGGGATAGGGGTTAATAACTTTATTAAAGTTGCGTCAGGGTCCAGGAGTGGCGGGATAGGGGTTAATAACTTTATTACAGTTGGACGGGGTCGGGGAGCGGCGGGATAGGGGTTAAACATTTTATTATAGTGGCGGGGTTTAGTGACAGGATATAAATAAAGTTGGTAAAAAGCCGAATAGCAGTGAGATCGATGACTGCTAGTTAACAAACAGTCCGATGCTCATTGCCCCGTACTTGGTGCGCAGCTCTTTGTCGGATTTTTTATAAATATGGAGAGCGTATTCAGGTCCGCAGCCTCGATGTTAGGCGATGTTAGGCGAGCGTATTGGTGCGAATGCAGCATAGTTGAGGCTTTGATAAATATCCCCCATTATGTAAGATACAAAAGCTTATATGATGCTTTATGAACAGTCTCTATAGGACAACATAGAAATCTGGATGCTTTTTTAGTAATGCTCCCTTACGAGTACAATTTGGTTACCCTTTTGTGACTGTTGAAACAAGCCAACAGATTCTGGTCTATGAAGAAGATTGTCATAGCAGGGGTTTGTCTAGAAGGGTTTGTGTGTTCAACCTGAGTTAAGGTGTACTGTGCTTTAAATAGGCATAAGGGTATCTAATCAGCCTTACTTTCAGTAACCTTTATATTCCCTTAGTTTTGCAGTGTTGCATTCATCTTTAATATGTGACCAACATTTTTAAAAGTATATTCACTATATTTGGAATCTGCATACTTGTCCTTTATTGTATAATGATAATCAGTGTAGTTGTGTTGTAGGTAACTAATTAAATCTTTTCAGAGAGAGTTCAGTTACCAAGTTGGACCTATCACTCCCTTACCCTTGTCTCCTACTGTGTGCTTAAAGGGGCATTGTACATTAGATTTTTCTTTGCATAAATGTTTCGTAGATGATCCATTTATATAGCCCATCTGGTAGTATTTTTATATAAATTGACAGTTTTGATTATTTTTTTAAGAACATTGTGCTAATTTTCAGACTCCTAACCACAGTGCCAGATGTATACACACATTTACTGACTCCTGATTGCTCCTGTCTAATCTGTCTTTTCATATGCAGGGAGGGGGGTAGGTGGGGAGTGGCTGTTCTTTTAGTTTACACAACCACTTTCACTGGGTGTCCCAGACTACCTCACCAACAGTGCTAAAGATGGAGCTTCTAAGTAATTTTTTAAAGGGCGTTATACTTGATTTTTAGATCAGTATCTGTGCATATTCTTCTTTATAGTAGTGACTATTGCATGCACTTATATGAAATTTAGTGTATACTGTTCCTTTAAATTGAGCCATTGATTCCAGTTTCATAAATTGTTAGACAATAGTGTTTCCCCTGACGCCAGGAAAGAGGATTGCTGTTTCTTACAAAGATAAAGTAGTCTAGGGTTTTTCTGGGTGAAAGATTACATATTCAGCTAAAAGGAATCTTAAAGGGACACTGAACCCAACTTTTTTCTTTCGTGATTCAGATTGAACCTGCAATTTTAAGCAACTTTCTAATTTACTCCTATTATCAAATTTTCTTCATTATCTTGGTATGTTTATTTAAAAAGCAATAATGTAAGTTTAGATGCCAGTCCATTTTTGGTGAGCAACCTGGGTTGTTCGTGCTGATTGGTGGATACATTTATCCACTAATAAACAAGTGCTATCCAGTGTTCTAAACAAAAAATTGGCTGACTCCTTAGCTTAGATGCCTTCTTTTTCAAATAATGGTAATAGGAGTAAATTAGAAAGTTGCTTAAAATTGCATGCTCTATCTGAATCACAAAAGAAAAAAAATTGTGTTCAGTGTCCCTTTAAGGCTTGTTATTAATGTGCTATTCCTATTGCATGAAAGGAATCAGTTGATTTAGTGGTTTAACAGTTCATTCAGGCTAAAGACCATCCTAAGAATCCTCAGGATGATTCTGACACTGGTTTACCGTGGGTTCTGGTTCTGGGAATCCTTGTAGAAATGTTTCCTTTTCCTCTGAGTTATATTCCATTCATTGTTATGAGAAGTTTATGAATATTGGTTTTGTTTTTGCATTTTGCTCTACCCATGCTGAACACTTATTAAAAGTGTTTTGCTCAGCTCTAGATCTTATTGATACATTGTTTAAAACTAAAGTTTATGGTAGCAGAAGGTTTCCTATCCACGCTATTATTTCTGATCCGTGGTTAGTAATATGCTTACATGTACAGGAGAAGTAGTATTACTCTTCCTACTTTGCAAAGTTGGAAACTTGTTCCTAAAGGAGAGGCAGCTATTTTTAGACATTCCAAGCACACTATAATTTCTCCTAAAAAACACTTTCTCTTTTTAGGACGTTACAGACAGATAGACTGAGTCTACCTGAAATAGAAGGCATTTAAACCTATAAATTATATTTATTAACAAGTTAATGTTTCTTTTGCCAGGTTTGGCCTTATATCGTTCAAATAGGCAACATAGATGCCAGTTTAGAGTTGTCTGCTTTCTAATTTATTTATTTGCACTATTTAGACGCCAAATATAATATCAGGAAGTCTAACTATCTATACCTAATAATTTGTTTATAGGAAAGCTAATTGTCTTTTTGCTGGTGTGGTAAGGCCTCTCTTTCACCCAATACACCACTAAATGCACAAAGAAAGATAAACAAAGTAAAAATGGTTTAATAGGTCTACCATCTGTATTAGCATTTCACTTAAAGGGGGGCCATATATTTGCCCAACATCTATCTATCTATCTATCTATTTATCTATCTATAATTTATTTATATATCTATCATATGTCAAGTTAGCTAGTTTCCTAAGAGTTTACATAGTACAATTTCTACATATAATAAAAATAGAAAGGTACCAAAAACAAAGCCAAGTGATAGAAAAACGAATCACTTTATTCCATTAAAATAGTATGTGGACATACAAAAACATGTGGTTAAGCTTGTAAGCAAAGCTGAATCTGACCGGTTTCGGTCGTATTGACCGTAATCATAGAAAAGTTTCTACATACTTTGCCTAAGTAGAAAATATAATAATCATGTGACAAATGAACAAAGCACATGAAATATTTGAATGCAGGGTAGTCTTGGGTAGATACAATGATAAGTACGCAAAAGTGCATATTTAATACTGTTTGTAATCTCCCAATCTGTTTTTCTGTCTTTTTGGTTTTAACACTGAAATATAGAGCAACCTTTCAATGAAAATTGATGACAAACTATTTACAAATTTTTGATACTACTCTTAATTGTGTTCCTCTAATTACTGAATCTCCTCAGCATGTATAACTGGTGCAATTACAATTGACTTTACACACCATTCCACGACTAACATCGTACTATACTTTATGCTATATTGAGTCTGTATTATGAACCGCATTGTTCCATTGTGACATTCTATAAAAACAATAATTAATAGAGACCAAACCAACAAGACTGCACCAAAACACTAAGCACATGGACTTGTTGCCTAGCACGTCCACTAAGCCATACTAAGAGTATGAGAAAAGACATTATTATAATATGTATACAAAAGAAGAGCAATGAGTCATTAATACATGATTGTGTAATGCACCATGTGAACCAATTGTATTTATTTTTTTATATAGTATGGCCCTGATTACAAGTGGATTACTATTGATAGACCAGGGTGCAGTATTATTATAGCTAAAATTAGCATTCAAATTAATATTACAAGTCCATGGTAAAACATTATTGCCAGAGAAGGATTAGAGTGTTCAACATCCCTTTAGTGTGACACATACATGCTATAGACATCAAGACCACCCTACACATATCTCATAATGCAATTCAAAAGTTATGGCTTGTGCTCAGCAGTGCAACCCAAAAAAGTACAAGCAGAATTAGTATGACTTTAGACCAGAAGTAACGTTTTAGGGCTAGAATACAAGTTTCATAAAATAGAGGTAAAACATATTAAATTAAAGTATTACACTTTACACTTACACATACAGGGAGTGCAGAATTATTAGGCAAATGAGTATTTTGACCACATCATCCTCTTTATGCATGTTGTCTTACTCCAAGCTGTATAGGCTCGAAAGCCTACTACCAATTAAGCATATTAGGTGATGTGCATCTCTGTAATGAGAAGGGGTGTGGTCTAATGATATCAACACCCTATATCAGGTGTGCATAATTATTAGGCAACTTCCTTTCCTTTGGCAAAATGGGTCAAAAGAAGGACTTGACAGGCTCAGAAAAGTAAAAAATAGTGACATATCTTGCAGAGGGATGCAGCACTCTTAAAATTGCAAAGCTTCTGAAGCGTGATCATCGAACAATCAAGCGTTTCATTCAAAATAGTCATCAGGGTCGCAAGAAGCGTGTGGAAAAACCAAGGCGCAAAATAACTGCCCATGAACTGAGAAAAGTCAAGCGTGCAGCTGCCAAGATGCCACTTGCCACCAGTCTGGCCATATTTCAGAGCTGCAACATCACTGGAGTGCCCAAAAGCACAAGGTGTGCAATACTCAGAGACCTGGCCAAGGTAAGAAAGGCTGAAAGACGACCACCACTGAACAAGACACACAAGCTGAAACGTCAAGACTGGGCCAAGAAATATCTCAAGACTGATTTTTCTAAGGTTTTATGGACTGATGAAATGAGAGTGAGTCTTGATGGGCCAGATGGATGGGCCCGTGGCTGGATTGGTAAAGGGCAGGGAGCTCCAGTCCGACTCAGACGCCAGCAAGGTGGAGGTGGAGTACTGGTTTGGGCTGGTATCATCAAAGATGAGCTTGTGGGGCCTTTTCGGGTTGAGGATGGATTCAAGCTCAACTCCCAGTCCTACTGCCAGTTTCTGGAAGACACCTTCTTCAAGCAGTGGTACAGGAAGAAGTCTGCATCCTTCAAGAAAAACATGATTTTCATGCAGGACAATGCTCCATCACACGCGTCCAAGTACTCCACAGCGTGGCTGGCAAGAAAGGGTATAAAAGAAGAAAATCTAATGACATGGCCTCCTTGTTCAACTGATCTGAACCCCATTGAGAACCTGTGGTCCATCATCAAATGTGAGATTTACAAGGAGGGAAAACAGTACACCTCTCTGAACAGTGTCTGGGAGGCTGTGGTTGCTGCTGCATGCAATGTTGATGGTGAACAGATTAAAACACTGACAGAATCCATGGATGGCAGGCTTTTGAGTGTCCTTGCAAAGAAAATTGGCTATATTGGTCACTGATTTGTTTTTTTTTTTTTGTTTTTCAATGTCAGAAATGTATATTTGTGAATGTTGAGATGTTATATTGGTTTCACTGGTAAAAATAAATAATTGAAATGGGTATATATTTGTTTTTTGTTAAGTTGCCTAATAATTATGCACAGTAATAGTCACCTGCACACACAGATATCCCCCTAAAATAGCTATAACTAAAAACAAACTAAAAACTACTTCCAAAACTATTCAGCTTTGATATTAATAAGTTTCTTGGGTTCATTGAGAATATGGTTGTTGTTCAATAATAAAATTAATCCTCAAAAATACAACTTGCCTAATAATTCTGCACTCCCTGTATATATATATATATATATATATATATATATATATATATATATATATATATATATATATATATATATATATATATACAGTATATATAGACACAGTTAATATAAAGGAACAAGAAGGGATAGAAAAGTGCACAAGTGAGAGAAAATATATATAGTGCAGTATATCCTTGGTTTTTGAAATATTATATTTAAACAAACAAGTAGCTGCTTACCTTATTATACCTCATAGATATGAGGTATATAAAACACCTGGAAGGGAATTTATCCCTATCTGTGTTACAATTGCTGAGATGTACCAAATCTCTGTGTGCAGATGTCTTCAATAAAATGCTGATTAATTGGATTTCTTTCCGATACTATATTTATTCCATATTTATATAAAAACACATTTATTCAGTGTATCCACACTTTATTATCAAAAAAGCAGGATTGATACAACAGTAAAAACAACAGTAAAAAGATGTAGAAGTACTTTAAAAAGCCATCCATAGTCCATATAAAAATGTTATTTTTATTTTTATATATAAAAGCACAGATGCATTTTGGAAATTATTTTTTCTCTTGCTAGTGGTAGCAAGTATTGACTGAAAAAGCAGCCTAAGTTTGAAAATTCCCTTAAAAGGAAATCAAGGAATAAATAATTCCAAACAAAAATATATTTAGACAGTGCTAAGGAAAACCCCTCTTTGTTTAAAAAAATAAATATATATATATACAGGTAGCCCTCAGTTTACGCCGGGGTTAGGTTCCAGAAGGAATGGTGGTAAATCGAAACCGTTGTTTATTGAAACCCAGTTTATAATGTAAGTCAATGGGAAGTGAGGGGGTTTGGTTCCAGGCCCCCTCAAAATTGGCATAAGTAACACCTAATACATTATTTTTAAAGCTTTGAAATGAAGACTTTAAATGGTAAACAGCATTATAAACCTAATAAAATAATCACACAAAACATCCTATTATATACAAGGTCAAGTGTGTTTGTCCGAAGCTGTCATGCAGTAGAGACAGCACGAGGACAAACACACCTGGCCTTTGAGTCCTGCTCCAGTCCCTAGCTGATCTGCCGCCTGCGGCAGAAGTGGGCGTGACCGGATGTGAGGTGGGCGTGACCAGGTGTGCGCGGGAGGTGGCTGGGTGTGCACGGGGGCGTGGCTGAGCATGAAGGGGGTGTGGTCGAGTGTGAGGGGCGTGGTCAGGAGATAGAGAGGAGGGGAGAGAGAGAGGAGAGGGGAGAGAGAGAGGAGAGGGGGGAGAGAGAGGAGAGGAAGGGAGAGGAGAGGGAGGAGGGAGAGAGGAGAGGGGGGAGGGAGAAAGGAGGGGGGGAGGGAAAGAGGAGGGGGGGGAGGAGGGAGAGAGGAGAAGGGGGGAGGGAAAGAGGAGGGGGGAGGGAGAGAGAGGGAGGGAGAGAGGAGAGGGGGGAGGAAGAGAGGATAGGGGGGAGGGAGAGAGGAGAGAGGGGAGGGAGAGAGGAGAGGAAGGGGGAGGGAGAGAGAGAGGAGAGGGGGGAGGGAGATAGGAGAGGGGGGAGGGAGAGAGGAGAGGGGAGGGAGAGAGGAGGGGGGGAAAAGAGAGGGGGGAGAGAGAGAGGAGGGGGGGGAGAGGAGGGTGAGGGAGAGAGGGGGAAGAGAGAGGAGGGGGGAGAGAAAGAGAAGGGGGGGAGAGAAAGAGGAGGGGGGGGAGAGAGAGGAGAGGGGGAGAGAGAGGAGGGGGAGAGAGGAGGGGGGAGAGAGAGGAGGGGGGTGAGAGAGAGGAGGGGGGAGAGAGAGAGGAGGGGGAGAGAGAGAGGAGGGGGGAGAGAGAGAGAAGGGGGAGAGAGAGGAGGGGGTGGAGAGAGAGAGAAAAGGGGGAGTGAGAGAAGAGGGGGAGAGAGAGGAGGGGGAGAGAGAGAGGAGGGGGGAGAGAGAAGAGGGGGAGAGAGAGGAGTGGGAGAGAGAGAGAGGAGGGGGAGAGAAAGAGGAGGGGGAGAGAGAGGAGGGGGGAGAGAGAGGAGGGGGGAGAGAGAGGAGGGTGAGAGAGAGAGGAGGGGGAGAGAGAGGAGGGGGGAGAGAGAGGAGGGGAGAGAGAGAGAGGAGGGGTGGGAGAGAGAGGAGGGGGGAGAGAGAGAGGAGGGGGGGAGAGAGAGGGGGGGAGAGAGAGAGAGGGGAGAGAGAGAGAGAGAGAGAGAGAGAGAGGAGGGGGGAGAGAGAGAGGAGAGGGGGGAGAGAGAGAGGATAGTGGGGGAGAGAGAAAGAAGAGGAGGAAAAATTGAGGATGGGCGGGGGAGAGAGGAGAGGGGGGAGAGAGAGAGGAGAGGGGGGAGAGAGAGAGGATAGTGGGGGAGAGAGAGGAGAGGGGGGAGAGAGAGAGGAGAGGGGGGAGAGAGAGAGGAGAGGGGGAGAGAGAGAGGAGAGGGGGGGAGAGAGAGAGGAGAGGGGGGGGAGAGAGAGAGGAGAGGGGGGAGAGAGAGAGCAGAGGGGGGAGAGAGGAGGAGGGGGGAGAGAGGAGAGGGGGGGAGAGGAGAGGGGGGGGAGATAGAGAGAGAGGAGAAGGGGGAGAGAGCGAGAGAGAGAGGAGAGGGGAGAGAGAGAGCGAGGGAGGAGAGGGGGAAGAGAGAGAGGAGAGGGGGGAGAGAGAGAGAAGGGAGAGGGGGGAGAGGGGGAGAGAGAGGAGAAGGGGGAGAGAGAGGAGAGTGGGGAGAGAGAGAGAGGAGAGGAGAGGGGGGAGAGAGAGAGAGGAGGGGGAGAGAGAGAGAGAGAGAGAGAGAGAGGGGGGGGGGAGAGAGAGAGGAGAGAGGGGGAGAGAGAGAGAGGAGAGGGGGGGAGAGAGAGAGAGGAGGGAGGGGAGAGAGAGAGAGAGAGAGAGAGAGAGGGGGGAGAGAGAGAGGAGAGGGGGGAGAGAGAGAAAGGAGAGGGGGGAGAGAGAGAGAGAGAGAGAGAGAGAGAGGAGAGGGGGGAGAGAGAGAGAGGGGGAGAGAGGAGAGAGAGAGAGAGGAGAGGGGGGGGAGAGAGAGAGAGGAGAGGGGGGAGAGAGAAGGGGAGAGGGAGGGAGAGAGAGAGGATAGGGGGAGCGAGGGGGGAGAGAGAACTCAAAAGAGAGAGCTCAAGAGAGACGGGGAGAGAGAGCGCAAACAAAAATATATTTAGACAGTGCTAAGGAAAACCCCTCTTTGTTTAAAAAAATAAATATATATATACAGGTAGCCCTCAGTTTACGCCGGGGTTAGGTTCCAGAAGGAATGGTGGTAAATCGAAACCGTTGTTTATTGAAACCCAGTTTATAATGTAAGTCAATGGGAAGTGAGGGGGTTTGGTTCCAGGCCCCCTCAAAATTGGCATAAGTAACACCTAATACATTATTTTTAAAGCTTTGAAATGAAGACTTTAAATGGTAAACAGCATTATAAACCTAATAAAATAATCACACAAAACATCCTATTATATACAAGGTCAAGTGTGTTTGTCCGAAGCTGTCATGCAGTAGAGACAGCACGAGGACAAACACACCTGGCCTTTGAGTCCTGCTCCAGTCCCTAGCTGATCTGCCGCCTGCGGCAGAAGTGGGCGTGACCGGATGTGAGGTGGGCGTGACCAGGTGTGCGCGGGAGGTGGCTGGGTGTGCACGGGGGCGTGGCTGAGCATGAAGGGGGTGTGGTCGAGTGTGAGGGGCGTGGTCAGGAGATAGAGAGGAGGGGAGAGAGAGAGGAGAGGGGAGAGAGAGAGGAGAGGGGGAGAGAGAGGAGAGGAAGGGAGAGGAGAGGGAGGAGGGAGAGAGGAGAGGGGGGAGGGAGAAAGGAGGGGGGGAGGGAAAGAGGAGGGGGGAGGAGGGAGAGAGGAGAAGGGGGGAGGGAAAGAGGAGGGGGGAGGGAGAGAGAGGGAGGGAGAGAGGAGAGGGGGGGAGGGAGAGAGGATAGGGGGGAGGGAGAGAGGAGAGAGGGGAGGGAGAGAGGAGAGGAAGGGGGAGGGAGAGAGGAGAGGGGGGAGGGAGATAGGAGAGGGGGGAGGGAGAGAGGAGAGGGGAGGGAGAGAGGAGGGGGGGAAAAGAGAGGGGGGAGAGAGAGAGGAGGGGGGGGAGAGGAGGGTGAGGGAGAGAGGGGGAAGAGAGAGGAGGGGGGAGAGAAAGAGAAGGGGGGGAGAGAAAGAGGAGGGGGGGGAGAGAGAGGAGAGGGGGAGAGAGAGGAGGGGGAGAGAGGAGGGGGGAGAGAGAGGAGGGGGGTGAGAGAGAGGAGGGGGGAGAGAGAGAGGAGGGGGAGAGAGAGAGGAGGGGGGAGAGAGAGAGAAGGGGGGGAGAGAGAGGAGGGGGTGGAGAGAGAGAGAAAAGGGGGAGTGAGAGAAGAGGGGGAGAGAGAGGAGGGGGAGAGAGAGAGGAGGGGGGAGAGAGAAGAGGGGGAGAGAGAGGAGTGGGAGAGAGAGAGAGGAGGGGGGAGAAAGAGGAGGGGGAGAGAGAGGAGGGGGGAGAGAGAGGAGGGGGGGAGAGAGAGGAGGGGGAGAGAGAGAGGAGGGGGAGAGAGAATAGGGGGGAGAGAGAGGAGGGGAGAGAGAGAGAGGAGGGGTGGGAGAGAGAGGAGGGGGGAGAGAGAGAGGAGGGGGGGAGAGAGAGGGGGGGAGAGAGAGAGAGGGGAGAGAGAGAGAGAGAGAGAGAGAGAGAGAGAGAGAGGAGGGGGGAGAGAGAGAGGAGAGGGGGGAGAGAGAGAGGATAGTGGGGGAGAGAGAAAGAAGAGGAGGAAAAATTGAGGATGGGCGGGGGAGAGAGGAGAGGGGGGAGAGAGAGAGGAGAGGGGGGAGAGAGAGAGGATAGTGGGGGAGAGAGAGGAGAGGGGGGAGAGAGAGAGGAGAGGGGGGAGAGAGAGAGGAGAGGGGGAGAGAGAGAGGAGAGGGGGGGAGAGAGAGAGGAGAGGGGGGGAGAGAGAGAGGAGAGGGGGGAGAGAGAGAGCAGAGGGGGGAGAGAGGAGGAGGGGGGAGAGAGGAGAGGGGGTAGAGGAGAGGGGGGAGAGATAGAGAGAGAGGAGAAGGGGGAGAGAGCGAGAGAGAGAGGAGAGGGGAGAGAGAGAGCGAGGGAGGAGAGGGGGAAGAGAGAGAGGAGAGGGGGGAGAGAGAGAGAAGGGAGAGGGGGGAGAGGGGGAGAGAGAGGAGAAGGGGGAGAGAGAGGAGAGTGGGGAGAGAGAGAGAGGAGAGGAGAGGGGGGAGAGAGAGAGAGGAGGGGGAGAGAGAGAGAGAGAGAGAGAGAGGGGGGGGGGGAGAGAGAGGAGAGAGGGGGAGAGAGAGAGAGGAGAGGGGGGGAGAGAGAGAGAGGAGGGAGGGGAGAGAGAGAGAGAGAGAGAGAGAGAGAGAGGGGGGAGAGAGAGAGGAGAGGGGGGAGAGAGAGAAAGGAGAGGGGGGAGAGAGAGAGAGAGAGAGAGAGAGAGGAGAGGGGGGAGAGAGAGAGAGAGGGGGAGAGAGGAGAGAGAGAGAGGAGAGGGGGGGGGGAGAGAGAGAGAGGAGAGGGGGGAGAGAGAAGGGGAGAGGGAGGGAGAGAGAGAGGATAGGGGGAGCGAGGGGGGAGAGAGAACTCAAAACAGAGAGCTCAAGAGAGACGGGGAGAGAGAGCGCAAAAGAGATGGGGGAGAGAGAGGGCTCAAAAGAGAGGGGGATAGAGAGTGCAAAAGAGATGGGGGAGTAATAGCACTCAACAGCACTAAAATGTTTGTGCGCATTTGTAATCTAGCCCTCTGTGTTGCAATTAAAGAATATCAACTAGAAGAATGCTTCATAGATAATTAAAAGCCACCATCAAGCAAGTATGGAGATACTTTACCTCAATGGCCAAAACTGCATCTCATTTTCCTATCCTCATACCACTGGAAGGCTATGGGTGTGGGTCTGGAGGACTGTTCCTACTGCCTGCATTGGCTTGCTATTTTACTCCACCTGTTTACCAGTTGCAGGCAGTTACCTAATCAGCAGGCTATATAAACTCCTTCATGATTCCAGTCATTGCCTGTATATTGGACTCATTGTGTTTCTGAGTGCTCTATCTTTTGCTGCTATATTTTTAATAATCATTGCTTGCCTTTAAGATTATCCTTGCCTGCTGCCTGTCCTGACCTCTGGACTGTGTTTGACTTCTCTTTTTGGATGGTGATTCTGTGCCTGGATCTGCTCATTTGGTATCTGACCTCTGGCTGACCACAACCACCCTTTTGCCTCCATTATTGGTACCTCTGTAGCTCATCTGGCTCACTGACCAGTGCCTGCCAGACCATTCACTGAGCTTCCTTCTTCCTGCTATCTGAGAAGTGAGTGTTTTTACTTTTTCATCCAATCCAGTTGAAGTACTGGAATTTTCGTTCTGGGTATTATCTAGGGTGTTGGGACAGTGTTACTTAGCCACTTCTCAGCCACTGGGTCCTGTTTCCGACAGACAGTTACTAAAACCCATACACATTGTTTTGCAGTACCCTTTCTATAAAATCTCTTATCTCTCTGCTGAGGCCAAATGGGAACAAATATAAATGAGTTTATACAGTGATCAAACAAAGACTGTGACCTCTGGAATATGTAATCTGAAAACACAATTACAGAAAAAAAAAAAAATAAGTCATGAAAGTATACGTGATATTTCTTTATACTTTGCATAATTATACATCTAATTAATGCAATCTCAAAGTGCTTCAAGTCCCTTTAAAATGATTAATTTAGACCATAGAGCTCATTTTTTTTTAATACATTACTTTTTGAATTAAACATTAGCTTAAACATTTGCAACATGCACATCTATCTATCTATCTTGTAAAGCGCGGCTATTCACCCATAAGGGTCTCAAGATGCTGAGGGTTGCAGTTCAGTCGAAGAGCCAGGTCTTGAGCTCCTTTCTGAACTTAGTTAGGGTGGTAGCTTGTCTGAGGTGCAGCGGGAGTGTTCCAAGTCTTGGCTGCTAGGTGAGAGAAGGATCTGCCTCCCGCTGTGGTTTTCCTGATGCGAGGGATGACTGCGAGGGCTTGGTCGGCCGATCGAAGTTGTCTGGCAGGGGTGTAGAAGGTAACACGGTAGTTCAAGTATTCGGGACTGATGTTGTGGAGGGCCTTGAATGCGTGGGTGAGAAGCTTGAAGGTTATTCTTTTGTTGATGGGGAGCCAGTGCAGGTCCCGCAGGTGTTTGGTGATGTGGCATTGACGAGGGATGTCAAGGATTAGTCTGGCCGAGGGGTTCTGGATGGAGCTTGATGGTGGTGCCGGCGTAGAGTGCATTACCATAGTCCAGTCGGCTGCTGACAAGGGTGTGAGTGACAGTCTTCCTGGTCTCGGTTGGGATCCATTTGAAGATCTTTCGCAGCAGGTGAAGTGTGTGGAAGCATGCAGAAGAGACGGCGTTGATTTGCCGGTCCATGGAGAGTGATACGATGAGTCCAGGATGACGCCTAGATTTCATGCATGGTCGGTGGGGGTTGGAGAGTGTCCGAGTGCTGTGGGCCACCAGGAGTTATTCCAAGAGGATGTGGTGGGACCGAGGAGGAGGACTTTGGTCTTGTCTGCGTTCAGCTTTAGGCAGTTGTAGCTCATCCAGGTGGCAACTGCTGTCAGCCCTTCGTGGACGTTTCTCTTAGCGGTGGTGGAGTCACTGGTGAGTAAGATGATTAGCTGGGTATCGTCGGGATAGGAGACAATGTTGAGGTCATGTCGTTGGGCGATGGCAGCGAGAGGGGCCATGTAGATGTTGAATAGGGTGGGGCTCAGCGAAGAGCCTTGGGGTACACCGCAGCTGATTTCTGTGGGCTTGGTGGTGAAGGGTGGGAGTCTAACTTTCTGGGTTCTGCCGGTGAGGAAGGAGGTGATCCATTCCATGGCTTTGTTGCGTATGCCGGCATCGTGTAGTCGGTTGCGGAGGGTGAGGTGGGAGACAGTGTCGAATGCTGCTGAGAGGTCTAAGAGAATGAGGGCGGCGGTCTCTCCTCGGTCAAGAGGGGCGAGGATGTCATCTGTGGTGGCGAGGAGGGCTGTCTCGGTGCTGTGGTTGCTCCTGAAACTTGATTGGGAGTGGTCCAGGGTGTGATTGGCTTCAATGTAGTCAACGAGTTGCGCGTTGATGGACTTCTCAATGACTTTGGCCGCAAAGGGGAGCAAAGAGATTGGGCAGTAGTTCTTCAGATCATTGGGGTCAGCCGTAGGTTTTTTCAGTTGGGGGTTTTAATTCTGCATGCTTCCAATCATCCGGGAAGGGTCCGAGGGTGCTCCGGAGTGGATCGATCTCATGATTCTGATGGTGTCCTCTGTGGTGAGGGGACTCCAGATGGTCCGTGGGGGGTATGTGGTGGTGTATTTGGGTGAGGTATCATTGGGAGTTGGTGGGTAGGTGGTGTTGGTTGAGTTCTGGGGTGCGAAGCTGTCATAGATGTCGAAGATCTTGCGGTGGAAGTACATTGCAAGGTTATTGCAGAGGTCCTGGGAGGGCGGGATGTCATTGCTGTCGCTGTTGGGATTGGAGAATTCCTTGATGACTGTGACTAGCTCCTTGTTGTTGTGGACATTGGCATTGATTATGTCTTGTATGGCTGTCTTCTTGGTGGTTTTTATGAAGTGGTGGTGGGTAGTGATGGCTTCTTTGTAGGCTGTTTTATTTGAGGGGTCTTGCTGAATCTGCAGGTCCTTTCCAATCGCCTGCAGTGGCATTTGGAGTCCTGGAGGGCAGGGGTGAACCAACTAGCCTTCTTGGTTGGTTGGCGGTTGGACGGAGAGGGGTGAGGGTGTTGGCGCAGTCTGTGAGCCAGTGGTGGAGGTTGCAGGCGGAGGAGTTGGCATCTGTGTAGGTAGCTGGGGGGCACTTGTTCAGGGTGGAGTGCAGTTGGTCTTCAGTGATGTTCTTCCAGTTTCTGCGGGGTGGGTGGTGCTGCCGGAGGTGTGTGGTGGGTTTGTTGAAGGAAAAGTGTATGCAATGGTGGTCAGTCCAATGGCGTTCGGTGATGTGGTTGTCTTGACTGAGATGTGGTTGACTGCAGAGAAGATAGGGTCAAGTGTGTGTCCGGCTAAGTGGGTTGGGGAGTTGACGAGTTGCTTTAGTCCGATGGTTCCAAGGTTTTCTAAGAGGTTGGCGGTGTTGTGGTCATTGGGGTTGTCTAGGTGGAATTTGAGGTCACCGAGGAGGATGCAGTTGTTGGAGGGGAGGGTGTGGGGTGCGATGAGGTCGGTGATGGGGTCACAGAAGGCAGGACAAGATCCGGGAGGTCTGTAGATGAGGGTGCCACGGAAGGTTGTGTTGGGACTGACCCGGATCTTTAAGTGTAGGTGTTCCAGGCCTGGTGAGTGGTAGTCGGAGCTGGTTGTTATGTGGAGGGAGTGTTTGTGGACGATGGTGATGCCTCCTCCCGGTCGGTTGCTGCGGTCCTTGTGGGAGATCTTGTTTCCGTCAGGGATGGCGATGGCGATGTCAGGCATTGATGTGGGGTTCAGCCAGGTTTCGGTAAGGAAGGCAACATCTGGGGAGGTGCAGTTGAGCAGGTTCCAGATATCGACGGCATGCTTGCGGATGGAGCGGGTGTTGAGGAGGATGCAGTTGAGGTGGTTGCGGTTGTTTTTGCGTGAGGTGACTGGCAGGTTAGTGGTTCGGATGGAGGAGAAGGCGCGTGAGGTGACTGGCAGGTTAGTGGTTCGGAAGGAGGAGAAGGCACAGTTGCGGTAGGTGAAGGGTCCTATGGTGTTCGTCGGGGATGCATGGTGGCAGGCAGATGATCTACCAGTGTTGAGATGGAGGAGGGTGCTAGCGTTGTAGTGGCAGTGGTTGTAGGAGCCAGGGTTAGTGGCACTGGACGCGGTCCAGGCGCAGACGGGCTTGCCTTTGGCGCGCCTTCGGTGCACCAGCGCCACGCACGGACGCTGAACAGTCGCGCAGCAACCTCCATTAAATTGGTGCTGGGAGGTGGGAGGGCTGGGAGGCGGGGGGCAGGGCAGTGGCTGTGGCATGGGAGAGACAAGCAAGAAGGAGAGCAGGCTAGAAGAAGCTGCTCTCCTTCCTGCTTACAACATACCATGAATACATAATTATATTAAAAAAGAAAATACATTGCCAGTAGTAATGTCACAAACCTAAAAATTTGGGTTCGCGAAAAGCAAACTCGAACTTCCCCGGGCTAACCGCCATAGACTTCAATGGGCAGGCGAATTTTAAAACCCACAGGGACTCTTTCTGGCCACAATAGTGATGGAAAAGTTGTTTCAAGGGGACTAACACCTGGACTGTGGCATGCCGGAGGGGGATCCATGGCAAAACTCCCATGGAAAATTACATAGTTGATGCAGAGTCTGGTTTTAAGTTATAAAGGGCATAAATCACCTAACATTCCTAAATTGTTTGGAATAACATGCTTTAAAACATCAGGTATGATTTTGTATCGATCAAGTAGTGTAAGGGTTACGCCCGCTTCACAGTGACAGATCAAACTCCCGCAGCGGGTACAACATCATCATCATCACACCGTACGTCCATGTGTGTAATGCTGCCTGACTGAGACATATCCCTGTTATCTACATCCTCTGGCAATAATGGTTGTGCATCACTCATTTCTTCCAACTGATGTGTAAATAACTCCTCTGACAGATCAAGTGAAGCGGCTGTGGTGCTAGTGTTGGTGGTGGCGGCAGGCGGGCGAGTGGTAACTTGAGATGTGCCACTACTGTTACACCAGATATGAGTTGCACTGGGGTGACACTCTGCCCTGGCAGGCAGGCCCTGAAACGCACACGTGTGAAGGAAACTGACTGCTATTATTTAACACAGTCAAAAAAGTGTTTTTTTTTTTTTAATCTACACTACTGTTACACCAGATATGAGTTGCACTGGGGTGACACTCTGCCCTGGCAGGCAGGCCCTGAAACGCACACGTGTGAAGGAAACTGACTGCTATTATTTAACACAGTCAAAAAAGTGTTGTTGTTTTTTAAATCGACACTACTGTTACACCAGATATGAGTTGCACTGGAGTGACACTGTGCCCTGGCAGGCAGGCCCTGAAACGCACACGTGTGAAGGAAACTGACTGCTATTATTTAACACAGTCAAAAAAGTGTTGTTTTTTTTTAAATCTACACTACTGTTACACCAGATATGAGTTGCACTGGGGTGACACTGTGCCCTGGCAGGCAGGCCCTGAAACGCACACGTGTGAAGGAAACTGACTGCTATTATTTAACACAGTCAAAAAAGTGTTGTTTTTTTTAAAATCTACACTACTGTTACACCAGATATGAGTGGTGGCACTGGGCAAGTGGGCACAGTATATGCTGTGAGCCTGACACAACTGCAATTAGATTACACAGGAAAAAAAAAAGCAGACATGTTCTAGCTTTTTGGGGTGCTGTCCTTACAACAGAGATCAGATGAGTCCAGGACTGTAGTGGACACTGAATACACTAGCCTAGCTATCAGTTTCCCTATTAAATCAGCAGCAGCTACACTGTCCCTCCTCTCACTAAGAATGCAGCTTCCAAATGGATCTAAAATGGATGCTGTCCAGGAGATGGGAGGGTCTTGAAGGGAGTGTCTGCCGCTAATTGGCTGTAATGTGTCTGCTGACTGTGAGGTAAAGGGTCAAAGTTTACTCAATGATGAAGAATAGGGGCGGATCGAACATCACATATGTTCGCCCGCCGCGGTGAACGCAAACATGCTATGTTCACCGGGAACTATTCACCGGCGAACTATTCGCGACATCACTAATTGCCAGCTTTCATTTACTACTTTATCAGAGGTAATAGGAACTCAAACAAAGAAATTTATAAGTTTAACTTTGTTGGTGTGTGTTAACTTTGCTTCTTGCATTGTCCTTACTGCATTTATTTTGAACATCTATACTTTCATTATTTATTTTGTCCCCTTTTCCTGTAATTCCATTCTGAAATTGCAAGCTTTTCAGTTTCTATTAAAAATGGAAGTTCAGAACACTTTTATATTCCACACAGCAATTGGCTGCACACTCTAGTGACCTATTTATAACTGTCTCTAATTGGCCACAGCAGAGAAGATAACCTAAGTTACAACATGGCAGTTCCCATTGTTTTATAGACACTAAGGGGGAGATTTAATAAGCAGCGGATGCTGCTATCTCTACCCGTAGTTTCTGGATCGCTGGAAATGGCAGTTAAGAAGCAGTGGTTATAAGACTTCTCTGTCACCTTTTAGGTTGCGGACTGCAATCATCCCGATTAGATACAATTGGGATAATTGACACCCCCTGCTAGCGGCTGAATGTCCGCACATGTGCAGGGGGGGCATTGCACAAGCATTTCATAAGAAATGCTTGTGCAATGTTAAATGCAGACAGCATGTCGGTCAGACATGGTTCGCTATAGCGAATCATGTCCGCCCGACATTTGGTAAATTGACCCACAAAACTTTACACTTATTTTGTCAATATTTAAACAGGAAATTAAACTTTAAAAAATACATCTACATGTTTTTCTCTAATATGTTTCTTTGACTGCATCATTCTATATAGCATTTATTTATTGTTTAATGTCCCTTTATATATGTCTGTACTTAAATTCTTTTTAATAAAATTATATCACATGGCAGTTGTTGTGATTGGCCATCCCTATCCATTGCACTTAAGCTTCCTTTGGCAAACTTGACATGTTTGTTGACTGATGCACAATATCAAGTTGCAATAACCAGCATCTGTGATGTGTTATGTTGAAACTGAGATCGTACAACAGATACATAGAAATAAGTCATAATTCCAAAATGATAGTTATATTGTGAACCTTCAATGCAGCCTGGTACAAAAATACCAAGTTTTCAAAATTAAAATTCTCCAATAGATTTTTACAATATCACAACTTTGTTGTCTTATGAAAACATATTAAAAAATACTATTCACAAATACAATAGTTACATTAAAACTAAAACTGTAATCTACTGCTTAAAGGGACAGTCTAGGCCAAAATAAACTTTCATGATTCAGATAGAGCATACAATTTTAAACAATTTTCCAATTTACTTTTATCACCAATTTTGCTTTGTTCTCTTGGTATTCTTAGTTGAAAGCTTAACCTAGGAGGTTCATATGCAAATTTCTTAGACCTTGAAGGCTACCTCTTTTCAGAATGCTTTTTAACAGTTTTTCACCACTAGAGGGTGTTAGTTCACATATTTCATAGAGATAACAGTGTGCTCGTGCACGTGAAGTTATCTGGGAGCAGGCACTGATTGGCTAGACTGCAAGTCTGTCAAAAGAACTGAAATAAAGGGGCAGTTTGCAGAGGCTTAGATACAAGATAATCACAGAGGAAAAAAGGATATTATTATAACTGTGTTGGTTATGCAAAACTGGGGAATGGGTAATAAAGGGATTATCTATCTTTTAAAAAAATTAAATTTCTGGTGTAGACTGTCCCTTTAATCTTTGACTGCTCAATTTGCTATGATGACAATATTAGAAGTGTCAAAAAGATTTAAAAACAAATTAAACAAATTAAATCAGTTGCAAGACATTTTGTCATTTACCACAACTATAATATTAATGCCAAAAATATTGGGCTTAGAACACCTGAGGAGGAGATATACAAATAGAATCAGGATGGATATTTTTAATGAAAAGTGTTTACCCAAATGGAATAAATGAGAACAACAATTATTGGGTATATTTGTGAACTCTTTTTGTGGCACCTGGGTTAAAGGCAGAACTAATGATGTGTGCCATAGTTTTACTTCTTTTACTTTTTTTGTTGTGGCACCAAGAAAAGATGAAGAGAGAGAGAGAATAAATTACCTAAGGGCACTCACAGGTCCTTAAAAGTCCTTCTTTATTGTTATTTCCTTAAAAACAAATTCAAACAGACATCATAGTAGTCAACGTTTCGGCTTTCATTTAAGCCTTTCTTAAGACATCATTTAGTTCGATGTAACCATCATGTGCCAAACAGTGTATTCCATGGAGGCATGTTTTTTTAAATTATTTTAAGAATGAGATTTACTTATTTTAAGAATTGTGATTGCGATGGTGCAATTGTGTTTTACTTATAATATTGCGATTGCATTGTAGCAAACGTGTTCTATATTAATAGTCACCTATAAAGCTGAAGTTAATATGTCAGTATTAGTTGTGCACCTGCTATGGGGAATGACTGGCTGATAGGACATCTCCCACAGCACTATTGTTAAAGAGGATCATGACTCTATCAGCCTTACTACGTTTATAGTATAATGTATTTTAAGAAACAAGAAAATGCTTTCTTTTAGATGAAAGATAATTTAAGTAGATCATGTACGATTATGTGTAGTAGACTTCTTCAGGGCAGCAGGAAAGTTGCTGGATAGCATTTTATTTGTAAAGTGTAAGTAGTAACTGAGTATATAATGGCACTAAAAAGGCAAGTAAGTAGAGTCTGATCAAGCATTAGTTTAAAGAAAACTGACAAGTAGGACCTTTCTTCTGTTTTTGATGTCATAATTGGCTAAGAACAAAAGTGAAGTTTCCATACTTATTGTCTGACACAGGAATTAATCAACTGACAAAGACATTTCCTGATTGTTATTGAGTAGTTTAGATATGAGACTTTTCTCACCTTTTTACTCCATTAAATATCAATGATATTTTCCTTTTTTTTGCTGTTTGTTTGTTGAAACATGAAAGCCATTTTTTCTGCTTCATTCTCCTGGTGTCCTGTGTTAAAGGAGCAGCAAAGCACTACTGCAAGCTAGCTTAACACAGGTGAGCCAATAAAAAGAGGCATATATATGCAGCCACCAATCCGTAGCTAGCTCTAAGTAGTTCATTGCTGCTCCTGAGCCTACCTATGTACGTTTTCCAACAAGGGATACTAACAGAAATGTAAATTAAAACATTGTTTACAACTGTATGAAAGTTTAATTTGGAAATGATGGTCCCTTTATTGTATTTCTGACTAAACATTTGTTATTTTTAGCATTCATCTAAAAATGAATGCACATGTCCAATGTGTAGCATTTCAACTCATTCTTGTCCAAAGTTGTCAAAATCAACTCAAACTATTGAGGCAGATCTTAGCCTAAAAAAATGATATCATAGTCAGTAATTGAGACATATTGGCCCCTATTTAACAAAGGTCTGTCGGACCTGATCCAACAGTGCGGATCAGGTCCGACCGACCTCGCTGAATGCGGAGAGCAATACGCTCTCCATAATCAGCATTGCACCAGTAACTCTTGTTAACTGCTGGTGCAATGCTGCCCCCTGCAGATTCGCGGCCAATCGTCCGCTAGCAAGGGGTGTCAATCAACCCGATCGTTGAATTGCGGCAATGTCGGTCCGCCTGCTCAGAGCATGTGGACAGGTTATGGAGCAGCGGTCTTTAGACCGCTGCTTCATAACTGGTGTTTCTGGCGAGCCTGCAGGCTCACCAGAAACATGGGCCCTCCAGCTCCATCCGGAGCTTAATAAATGGGCCCCATTGTATCCAATAATTTGTTTGCTCCATATAATAGATGGCATTTAAAAATGTATACCTGGGCAATAAACCATTGTTTTTTCAGGCTTGGATAGGCTTGTCACGTGCTTCAATGTAGAGCTGTTCTTCTTAGCTACAGAGAATTACTGATCTCACTGGATTTAATTTAAAGAGACATAATAACCGATGTTGAAGCACTTGAAAGTGATGCAGCATAGCTGTAAAAAGCTGACTAGAAAATATCACCTGAACATCTCTATGTAAAAAGGAAAATATTTTGGCCCATATTTATCAAGCTCTGTACGGAGCTTGAAGGGCCGTGTTTCTGGCGAGTCTTCAGAATCGCCAGAAACAGCAGTTATGAAGCAGCGGTCACAAAGACCGCTGCTCCATAACCTGTCCGCCTGCTCTGAGCAGGCAGACAGACATCGCCAGAAATCAACCCGATCAAGTACGATCAGGTTGATTGACACCCCCCTGCTGGCGGCCCATTGGCCGCAAGTCTGCAGGGGGCGGCGTTGCACCAGCAGCTCTTGTGAGTTGCTGGTGCAATGCTGAATACGGCGAGTGTATTGCTCTCCGTGTTCAGCGAGGTCTGGCGGACCTGATCCACAGTGTCGGATCAGCTCCGCCAGACCTTGATAAATAGCTTTGAATAGATAATTTGAATAGCTTACTTTTAAGAAGGTAAATGTAGCTATTTTAGATGTATTTTGTCTTCACAGCTGGTAATAATCAGCTCATAGGAGTAAAATACCAGAAAAAAGAAAAAAAAATATCTTGTAGAAGGTTTGTATTGTGTAAAAATATATATGATCTATCTTATCTATCTATCTATCTATCTATCTATCTGTCTGTCTGTCTGTCTGTCTGTCTGTCTGTCTGTCTGTCTGTCTGTCTGTCTGTCTGTCTGTCTGTCTGTCTGTCTGTCTGTCTGTCTGTCTGTCTGTCTGTCTGTCTGTCTGTCTGTCTATCTATCTATCTATCTATCTATCTATCTATCTGTCTGTCTGTCTGTCTGTCTGTCTGTCTGTCTGTCTGTCTGTCTGTCTGTCTGTCTGTCTGTCTGTCTGTCTGTCTGTCTGTCTGTCTGTCTGTCTATCTATCTATCTATCTATCTATCTGTCTGTCTGTCTGTCTATCTATCTATCTATCTATCTATCTATCTATCTATCTATCTATCTGTCTGTCTGTCTATCTATCTATCTATCTATCTATCTATCTATCTATCTATCTATCTATCTATCTATGAGTCATTTTGAGCCCATGTGGATCTTTAGATAACAGAGGGGATATTTTCTCAAATATATTTATACATACTGGAAAACAAGAGAAATCTCAATGTATCCTTCCTGGTAAAATATTTATAAATACATAAAAATTATCATGATTTGTCTTTTTTTTTTTTTCTTTAATTAGCAAGCAGCTCTTGATGTTAACAAATATATATATGTATTAATAGAATTGTAAAATCTCTCCTCATTTTTAGTACTATAAGTTAAAAGGTGTCTCACAGAGCACAGTGATAATGGAAAACAGTGCTTCTTAAACTGTTTTTCATACTGTGGCAAACTTAGAAATGCAAATACTTGTCATGGTACAGCTATAAAACAGCAAGGGGTATGTTATAATTAAAAACAATACCTATCTCAACATTATGGAGCCTATTTATTAAGCTTCGGATGGAGCTTGAGGGCACGTGTTTCTGGCGAGCCTGGAGGCTCGCCCGAAACACCAGTTATGAAGCAGCGGTTTAAAGACCGCTACTTCATAACCTGTCCACCTGCTCTGAGCAGGCGGACAGACATTGCCCCAATTCAACCCGATCGAGTGCGATCACAAGAGCTGCTGGTGCAATGCTGAATACGGTGAGCGTATTGCTCTCCGCATTCAGCGAGGTCTGTCAGACCTGATCCACACTGTTAAATAGGCCCCTATATCTTAAAATATTTTAGAAGACAAATTTTCCACAAACAATTTTGAAAACAGTATATGCTCTACATTTATAATACAAATTTTTCAGGAAAATAATTTCTTAACATTAGAATGTCTCCAGATTTAAACAATTAAACCTTGTATGTTGATAATAAGTTACTTTACTGTACCTAGTTCCAAAAAGTGTAAACACTAGATAGATTTAATGCACCTCCCTCTAATTATGGGTGCCGCCATGTGGGAACTTAGGTTACATTGTAGGTATCTGCAGGAGAGTAACTGCACATGTGCAAACACATCAGCACTGGAATGCAATAAAAGGTACATTTTAACATGTCAGCATGACTAGAAAGATTTGGGGAGTAACCTTAATACTATGCTTATAAAATGTATTTATTGTTTAATGTCCAAGGAGGTAAAATTAATATCCCCAAAGAACTTAAATTCTTAATTGATTGGGTATAGCACAATTCACAACCTCTCCAAACAGTATGTGGGGAAAAGCAAGAAGGAGTGGTCTTTTACAGAATAATTCTCACAGCTCACACAGATGTGTCCTTTAGATGTCACTAGAAGGGTTTTCTTTGCCTTCCATCTGATAGAACTATGGATGTTTGATGCACATAATAGGCTAGCTAGACATTGGGTGACATGAAAGACACTCTCTACTCACTTGGTGTCACAGTCTAGGAGCTCCACAATAGAAAATTAGATAGAAATAGTTTGCCATATGTCACTTGTCAATAATGGCAATTATAGAAGCTCTAAATATGGCAGGACACCTCTGGCTCCCTTGCAGCACTGCTGTTTTATCAATTGGCTCGATAAGTATGCATCATGACAACAAGTTCCTTACTGCCTACTGGGACCACGATACATAGTTTACTACACAAATGGGTTAAACACATAGGTTAAGTACTGCTTGGGAGTCCAAAGGAATTACTTCTCCGCAGCAAGACTAAACTGGCGAGCCAGTCAGTATTGGCAGTTGCCAATTGTCAAACATGTTTTTATCGAGCACTGGAAAGGAATTAAACACAGTTATCTAAGGATAATTAGTGCCATTATTACATGCTCTAACAAATTTTAGCATGTCATTTTTGTATTTATCTCATTGTTCTTGCTCCTTACCTGGGATACGTTAATCCAAGGAGTGGTAGCAGATCCAATGTTTGGGGTTGTGATCTAAAGAATGTGATTAGCACAGTTAGTTCCAGGACTGGGCAGAGGAGAGGGATTGGTGCGATGGATAGTTTGGTGCATGCTTTAGGCATCTTGACTTCTGGAGAAGCCTCGGAGGGGTGCACTAAGATGGGTGCACATGATCTGCATACTGTTTTTGTTAATGTCAGTATTTTTGATAGTGGATATTGCTATTTATAATTCCTATGTCACAAGTGACCCTTTAGTAGTTTTTTCACAAAGACCTAAGGGTGGTGTTCAAAGGTCCCTGAAAATATCAATCAAATACTCGTTTCTTATAAATAAAGTCCTAGAGGCCTATCTATCAAGCCGTCAACTGTGCTGCATTTGCCGGCACCAATACGCTCACCTAACATTGTGGCTGCAGACCTGAATACGCTCTCCTTATTTATAAAAAAGCTGTCAAAATGCCATGCACCAAGTATGGGGCGATGAGCAGTGGACTGTTGTTAACTAACAGACATCGATCTTGCTGCTATTCAGCTTTTTCCCAACTTTATTTATACCCTGTCACTAAACACCACCACTATAATAAAATGTTTAACCCCTATCCCGCCGCTCCCAGACCCCGCCGCAACATTAATAAAGATATTAACCCCTATCCCACTGCTCCCGGAGCCCACCACAACTCTAATAAAGTTATTAACCCCTATCCATCCATTCCTGGAGCCTACCGCAACTTTAATAAAGGTATTAACCCCTATCCCGCCGCTCCCGGAGCCCACCGCAACTAAATAAAGCTATTAACCCCTATCCCACCGCTCCCGGAGCCCTCCGCAACTAAATAAATGTATTAACCCCTAAACCCTTGGCCTCCCACATCACTACCACTTACTAAACATATTAACCCCTAAACTGCCAGCCCTCCACATCACCATGAACTAAATTAAGCTATTAACCCCTAAACCTAAAAACCCGATAAGTTTACATTAAATATTAACTCATCCCTATCTTATAATACATTTAAACTTACCTTTAGAATTAAATTAAACTATATTAAACTATTAATTAACCTACCCTTACTATTATGCTCAAATTGCATTAAACTAACAATTAAATTAACTATATTACATATTTAAAAACCCTAACCCTACTCAAGTTATTTAAATCTACTATAAAGAATTACTAAATTACAAAAAAAATAACAACTAAGTTACACAAAATAAAAAACACTAAGTTACACAAAATAAAAAAATAAATTATCAAATATTTAAACTAATTACACCTAATCTAATAGCCCTATCAAATAAAAAAGCCCCTCTAAAATAAAAAAAAACCCTAGCCTACACTAAACTGTCAATGGCCCTTAAAAGGGCCTTATGCGGGGCATTGCCCCAAAGAAATCAGCTCTTTTGCCTGTAAAATACAAATACCCCCCAAACAGTAAAACCCACCACCCACACAACCAACCCCCTATAGAAACCTAAGCTCCCCATTGCCCTGAAAAGGGCATTTGTATGGTCATTGCCCTTAAAAAGGGCATTTGGCTCTTTTTCAGCCCAAAGTCCCTAACCTAAAATTAAAACCCACCCAATAAACCCTTAAAAAAGCCTAACACTAACCCCGAAGATCCACTTACAATTTTTGAAGACCGGACATCCATCGTCAATGAAGCGGCAGAAGTCTTCAATGAAGCTGGCAGAAGTCTTCATCCAAACAGGCCAAAGTCTTCATCCAAGCCGGCAGAAGTCTTCATCCAGACGGCATCTTCTATCTTCATCCATCCGGCGCGGAGCAGCCCCATCTTCAAGACATCCGGCGCGGAGCATCCTCTTCTTACATTGTCTTCTGAAGAATGAAGTTTCCTTTAAATGACGTCACCCACTATGGCATCTCTTACATTCCTATTGGATGATAGAATTCTATCAGCCAATTGGAATTAAGGTGGAAAAAATCCTATTGGCTGTTGCAATAGGATTTAGGTGAGTTTTACTGTTGGGGGGTATTTGTATATTTTTTTTACAGGTAAAAGAGCTGATTTCTTTGGGGCAAGTAGTAGGTTGTTTAGTGTAGGTTAGTTTTTTTTATTTTGGGGGGGCTTTTTATTTTGATAGGGCTATTAGATTAGGTGTAATTAGTTTAAATATTTGATAATTTATTTTTTATTTTGTGTAACTTAGTGTTTTTTATTTTGTGTAACTTAGTTGTTATTTTTTTGTAACTTAGTAATTTTTTATAGTAGATTTAAATAATTTGAGAAGGGTTAGGTGTTTAAATATGTAATATAGTTAATTTAATTATTAGTTTAATGTAGTTTTAGTATAATAGTTAGGGTAGGTTAATTAATAGTTTATTATAGTTTAATGTAATTATAGTATAATAGGGTAGGTTAATTAATAGTTTAATATAGTTTAATGTAATTGTAGTATAATAATTAGGGTAGGTTAATTAGTAGTTTAATATAGTTTATTTTAATTCTACAGGCAAGTTTAAATGTATTACAAGATAGGGATGAGTTAATATTTAATGTAAAAAATAGGTTTAAGGGTTAATAGCTTAATTTAGTTTATGACAATGTGGGGGGCTGGCGGTTTAGGGGTTTATAGGTTTAGTAAGTGGTAGTGATGTGGGAGGCCAGGGGTTTAGGGGTTAATACATTTATTTAGTTGCGGTGGGTTCCGGGAACGGCGGGATAGGGGTTACTAATATTATGTAGGTGGCAGCGATGTCGGGGCAGCAGATTAGGGGTGTTTAGACTTGGGATTTATGTTAGGATGTTAGGTGTAAACGTAACTTGTTTTCTACCATATAAATCAATGCGATATCTGGCAGCAGCGAACATAAGCTTTCGCTGCTTTCAGACTCCCATTGATTCCTATGGCATCCACGGCCTCCAGGCTGGCGGATTGAAAAGCAGATACGCTGGGCCGGAATAGTGGCGAGCGTACCTGTTAGAAATTTAATAAATGGCAAAAGTTGTCAGATAGTGCCGAATGTGTATTCGGAACATCTGTAAAGACGTAAGCATCGATCTGTGTCGGATTGAGACCGGTGGATCGTATGTTACGTCATAAATTTCTACTTTTGCCAGTCTGTAGGCTTTGATAAATGGGGCGAATCAAGCTCGCCACAATTACGCTGTGGAATTCCAGCGTATTTGTGGTTAACGGCTTGATAAATATCCCTCCTAGAGTTTTTATTACTGATCTGTGCATCTGGTTCTGGCCCCTGCTTACATCCTGATTTGTGCTCCAAGCCTTATTATTGACTCTACCCAGTTTTGCGGGCTATTGACCCCCAGAACTGTTCTTCTGACTATTCTTCTGCCAACTCCTTTTGTTGTATTGTCTTATTACTGACGGATAAGCTGGTATTGAACTTTGGCCCGGTTACTAATTACTATTCTGGATACTTCCTGTATTTTAACATCTGGCTCAGTATTCCCAGTAACAGCTATGGCATGTTCCTGAATACTGAATATCTGTAATCTTCTGTAGACTTGGTTCCAGTCTTTCAACAAGGTAAACGAAAAGTAATCCATAACTTCTGGAATTTAAATTAATTTAAACTTGTTTTTTACTAAATTAAGAGGTGTTGGGGATAAACCCTTGAGAAGATTGTGGAATCCATATTATTGGTCTCCTCTGTTCTAGCCATTTAGAGACAGATGTGAATTAACTTGTGCTCTGGCCTATGCAATAACACACTGTGATGGAAGCACCTCTTGAGGGAATGAAACAAGCAATTGCATTTGTCATTTAAACATGGAAACCGGGGAAAACCTTTATCCTTAATCAGTAGGAGGCATTACTAGGCTCCACTTGTGAAGGAAACTGAGTTCCAAATCAGTCCAACTCTCAATCTTCCTTCTACACAGTGTAAAGGTCATGTAATGTACTATATGTAATATATATATTTAGATAGGAGTGTGCTTTTATTTCTATGAAGCATTAATCTATTTGTGTTTTTGTGGTAATAAAGTTAAAGGGACAGAAAACCCCAATTTTTTCTTTTATGATTTGGCTAGAACATACAATTTTTAACAACTTTCCACTTTACTTCTATTATCAAATTTACTTAATTCTCTTGTTATCCTTTGTTAAAGGAACAACATTGCACTACTGGCAGCTAGGTGAACAAATATAGTTAGCCAATCACAAGAGATAAATATGTGCAGGCACCAATCAGCAGCTAGCTCCCACTAGTGTAGGATATATGTGCATTTTTTTTTCAAAAAAGGAATACCAAGAGAATGAAACACATTTGAAAATACGAGTGAATTTAGGGTTTTCTTAAAATAACATGCTCTATCTGAATCATTCATGTTTAATTTTGACTGAATAGCTGAATTCCCTTTCTTTTTAATGCATGAGTAAATTATATCTCTGTGCATGCTACCTTTTGGATTAAAGGGACACTAAACTCAAAATTAAACTTTCATAATTCAGATAGAGCTTGCAGTTTTAACCTCTTAGCTCAAAAAGACGTATATATATATATATATATACGTCATGCGTTACTCGGCTGTTAAGTTCCTGAGCTCCAGGCATCTGCCCGCATATGGAGCTTTAGCGCGATCAGTGCTCCGGTTCCATATGAGGGCAGATGCCAGATCGTTACAGGCAGTGATACTGTGTGTGTCACTGTCTGTAACGATCCTCTGCTGGTGCCGGCGGGAAGTGTGGGAAGGAATCCGGGAGGCGGGGGGGGGCAGTCCTGCAGTGGAGGGGGGAGGGAAGAGGGAGGGGAAAGAGTGAAAGGACCCTACACACAGAAAATAAAAAATAAAGAGAGAGGGAGGGAAGGAAGGAAGGAAGGGGCGCTACACTACAGAAAAAGGGCGGGGGGCCTAACTAATGATCACAGTAGGGGGGGAAGTGCAGGAACCACTACATTACAGAAACTTAAAAAATAAAAAAATAAACATTATATAAAACAAGCATTTTATAGGTGCTGGCAGACAGATAGTGGCACTAATTAGAGGGGGGAGGGTTAGAGAGTTGTTTGGGATGGATTAGGGAGGTTGGAGGGTAAGGGGGGATCCTACACTGCAGAAAATATAAACATTTATAAAAAATATATAATAAAAAAGCCTTTAATCTTCATACTAGCAGACTGTCTGCCAGTAACTAAGATGGTGGGGACCAGGTGAGGGAGGGAACAGAGCTGTTTGGGAGAGATCAGGTGGTGGGAACTGTCAGGTGGGTAATCTCTCTACACTAAAGCTAAAATTAACCTTACAAGCTACCTGATTAACCCCTTCACTGCTGGGAATATTAGAAGTGTGGAGCGCAGCTGCAGTTAGCAGTCTTCTAGTTACAAAACAGCAATGGCAAAGCAATAAATGTCTGCTATTTCTGAACAAAGGAGATCCCGGAGAAGCTTTTAAAATAATCTGTGCTATGATTGCACAAGCAGTATATAAATAATTTCAGTGAGAAACCCAAAGTTTGTGAAAAAGTTAACAATTGTTTTTGTAGGATCACATTTGGAAGTGAAATAGTGGCATGAAATATACAAAAATGTGCCTAGATCAATACCTTGGGTTGTCTACTTAAAAATAATATATAGGTTTGACAGATAAATAAATAAATAAATAAACAAGGCTCTATGTTTGTTTAAATGGAGTGATAGCAAAAATTCTAAAAATTATCCGGTATTTTGGGCAAGTTCTTCTCTGCCCAGGTAGTGAAGGGGTTAAGAGGTTTTCCAATTTACTTCCATTATCAATTGGTCGCAATCTTTTTCTATGCAGACTTTTTGAAGCACCAGTTACTACTGATCATGTGCAAGAGTTCACAGTGTATATGTGTATGAGTCTGTGATTGGCTGATGGCTGTCACATGATACAGGGGGCAGGCAAATTGAAGAACATTTTAAATTTCTCAGTAAAAAGTGCTATTGTATTGTCTTTTTAGTATGCATTAGTTTATGAAATTTTAATTGTCCTTAAAGGGAAATAATTTGCTAAAGGGTGTGCACCACAGGAATACAAAAAAATCAGTATTTTTCTTAAATAAATTATTATTATTATTTTGAAAGATACAACTTGTATTTTTCCCATACATGTAGCAACCATACAAAAGAAGATTTATTTTTTTATACTAGTTAATATCAAGCGGTTATTACTCACATCTTTTAGAAATATCTTTTATTACTTACATCTTTTAGAAATATTTTTGTGGACGTTTGAATGGAAACATCTTTTTTATTTCTTTATTTAGTTGCAAAAGCATTTTGATTACACATTATCAAGCATGTGGAAAAAGCCTCTCTCTATTATAACTTTTTTCCTTTCACAACCTTTCACTCACAAAACTAACACTTCTGTCCAATTTCAGTTTGACTAGCAATGAATCTCAAACTGACAACTCAAGAACTGAAATGTGGTAAAACGGTCAAAGTATATATTGAAGAAATAAATCTAAATTTCACAAGTTTCATTTCCATAATGTGGCTTTTAACACAATAAATTAATTGACAGAGTCTGTCAACAGATTGACCAATTTGAAATAGTAAACATGCACCTTTTTGTCTTCTAATAAATCCTCAGGAACATTTATCAACACTCTTTTTACTCTTTATACAATACTCTTTATATTGTCATAATTTATATTTCAGGGAGGGACAGGATAAAATATTTAGGGCTAGATTATGATTGAAGTGGTAATTGCCGCTCCCGCTCTCATGATAACACTGCTCGACTTCTGCTCTTTGCAAGAGTTGGGTAGCACTCGTGCTAACCCGAATCACCATAAGCCCCTACTCTGATAACCCCTAAATTGCCACATAGCCCATCAAAAAGTCCCCTTCTACACTATTTATCCATAACCTGCCACACTCCCACATCGCAAAGTCCTTTTCTACATTATTAACCCCTAACCCTCCACACACCCACATAGAAAAGTTCCCTTCTACACTATTAACCCCTTACCCCCCACCGCAAAGTAACCCACTAACATCAAAACCCCCTAACCTAACACCCCCTAAGTTACCCCAAAACAGACCCCAAAAAACTAACTACCTTTAAAAATAAAATAAAAACTTACCTGAAAAAGTAAAATAAAACTAACCTTACCTTTACAAAAAACAAAATAAAAACTAACATAAATTAAATAGACAACAACCTAACATTACAAAAAATAAAAAATACTGTTACAAAGAAAATAACAAATTACCAAAAATAAAAAGTTATGCCTATTCTAAAATCTCACAAAAAAAAAATACCCACCCCAAATAAAAAAAAACTATTTTAACACTAATCTCAACCCTTCTTCACAGATCCTAGGGCCGCACTAATAGGAGACTTAGAGCAGTAGATCCCAGAGCTTGCACTAAATGACCTTCTCCTTTAGGGCAGGCTCTGGGATCTGCCACAGTATGCCTTCTTTTAGCGCAGCCCTGGGCTCTATGAAGAAGGGTCAGGATTAGCGCAGCTCCCCAGTGAGCTAAAGGTATTTTACCTTTTAAAGATAATTTAAAAGAAAATAATGCCTTCTAAATAATTTTGTTAGTATATATTTGTTTTCATTCGCTCCGACATCCATTTTGTGAAAAGGAAACGAATATCTGTATTTTCATTACTAATATGCACTTGTAACTAAACAAATGCCCATGTCTATTAATTATTAGACATGTGCGATTCGGTACGGTTCGATTCGGAAATTCGGAAAATTCGGAAAATTCGGAGATTCGGATCGAACCGAATCTCCGAATTAAAATAGTGCAGAATCTACCGAATAAATCCCAATTACTTCGATTTTTTCGGTAGATTCGGATGGCCAAGGATTACACTAGTATTGTACAGTATATTAGGTTATATCACTCTGCTATGGGTAACACCTAATGTACAATACATAATACTAGTCTAATCCCACCTAACACTTACCGAAATTCCGAATTTCCGAACCGAATCGAACCGAATCCAGCCGAATTTATTCGAATCTGAATAAATTCGAAACAAATCCGAACCGAATTTATTCGAATCCGAATGAATCCGAAACAAATCCGAACCAAATTGATTCAAATTTTTCCGAATTCGAATCGCTCCGAACCGAAATTAGAAAAAATCTGAATCGTTCCGAACCAAATTTTTTCGCCATGCACATGTCTATTAATTATGCATTAATATTTTTAAAATAAATTATAAATGTATTCATTAATTAGGTGATTTTAACCACTAGGGTGAATTAATCACTACGCAGAGACATGATATGGGAGGGTAAAAATATGTTCTGCATGAAATTGCATCTAAATTATCATGCCGCCATAATACTATCTTGTAGTTACTAAGGTTAAGGATTTCTTGATGCTATAATATAACAGAAAATGTTCCAATCCCAACAGCAATGCTGAGGAGGAAGGAATACCCTGGACACAGAGAGGGCAGTAGCGTATTGCCAAAAAGTGTTGCAATGCATTACTGTTCCTAAACCAAACACACTGGCACTCTTAACCCTAACGTTTCTCAATTGAATTTGCTAGAAAATTTTATCCACAACACGATCATGTGCAATCCTGGTAGGATACCCATAAAATAAAGGGAAGAAATCTTTTATAATGTATAAATGGGGAACGGGACTCAAATGAGGAATGGGACTTGGAAATTATTTTTTCGAATTATTTAAAATGTAGTAAACAATGTAGTATTGCAGCGAGTAAGGTCAGTAGAATGCTGTTGTATTGGTAGAGGTATGTGCAGCAGAAATAGTGGTTCTTATGCCACTTTACAGATCATTAGTTAGGCCTCATCTTGAGTATTATATGCAGTTCTGCATATTTTCAGAAGGATATAAACAAATTGAAATCTGTGCAAAGGAGGGTTACTAAAATGATATATGATTTAAAAAAACTTATCAGACAGAGGCTCAATGGCCTAAATATGTATAGCTTAGAAGAGAGAAGGGAAAGAGGCAATGTTATAGTAAATTTCAAGTATATTAAGGGGCTTAGTAAAGCTGAGAGTATTTTTCATAAAAAGAAAAATTCAAGAACAAGGTGTCAAGAACTGCTTGTGCAATGATAAATGCCAACAGCGTATGCTGTCGGCATTCATCAATGTCTGTCGGACCTGATCCACTGAGTGGATCATGTCGGATAGACCAATGATAAATCGGTAGTACATTTATTTCTGACAAATTTCAAAGTTATATTTATTTCTACTCCTCCTGTATCATGTGACAGCCATCAGTCAATCAAAAATGCATTTATGAATATTCTGTGAATTATTGCACATGCTCAGTAGGAGCTGTTGTCTCAAAAAGTGTAAATAAAAAAAGACTGTGCACATTTTGTTAATTTAAGTAAATTGGAAAGTTGTTTAAAATTGCATGCTATATCTGAATCATTAAAGGGATACTGAACCCAATTTTTTTCTTTAAAGGGGCAGTCAAGTTCCAAAAAAACTTGCATGGTTTAAATAGGACATGTAATTGTAAACAACTTTCCAATTTACTTTTATCACCAATTTTGCTTTGTTCTCTTGATATTCTTAGTTGAAAGCTAAAACTAGGAGGTTCATATGCTAATTTCTTAGACATTGAAGACTGCATCTAATCTGAATGCATTTTGACCACTAGAGGGCATTAGTTAATGTGTTTCATATACTTAACATTGAGCTCATGCACGTGAAGTGACCTAGGAGTGAGCGCCGATTGGCTAAAATACAAGTCTATCAAAAGAACTGCAATAGGGGCAGTCTGCTGATGCTTAGTTACAAGATAATGACAGAGGTAAAACGTTTATTATTATAACTGTGTTGGTTATGCAAAACAGGGGAATGGGTATTAACGGTATTATCTTTATTTTTAAACAACAAAAATTCTGGTGTTGATTGTCCCTTTAATGACTCAGTTAGAACATGCAATTTTAAGCAACTTTCTAATTTACTCCATTTATCAATTTTTCTTCATTCTCTTGGTAACTTTATTTGAAAAAGCAAGAATGTAAGTGTACGAGCTGGTCCATTATTGGTTCAGCACTCTGGATAGCCCTTACTGATTGTTGGGTACATAAAGCCACCAATCAGCAAGCTCTACCCAGGTGCTGAACCAAAGATTAGCTGGCTAATGAGCTTACATTCCAACTTTTTCAAATAAAGATACCTAGAGAACAAAGACAAATTGATAACAGAAATAAATTAGAAAGTTGCTTAAAATTGCCTGCTCTATTTGAATAATGAAAGAAAAAAATGGGTTCAGTATCCCTCTAAAGTTTAATTTTGACTTGAATGTCCCTTTAATGATTCAGATAGAGAATACCATTTCTCTTGTAAGGTGTATCCAGTCCACGGATCATCCATTACTTGTGGGATATTCTCCTTCCCAACAGGAAGCTGCAAGAGGATCACCCACAGTAGAGCTGTCTATATAGCTCCTCCCCTAACTGCCACTACCAGTCATTCTCTTGCAGCTCTCGACAAGAAAGGAAGTAGCTAGAGAGATGTGGTGTTTTTATTTAGTTTATCTTCAATCAAAAGTTTGTTATTTTCAAATGGTACCGGAGTTGTACTATTTTAGCCTCAGGCAGAAAGTAGAAGAAGAGTCTGCCTGTGGTTTTTGATGATCTTAGCAGGTTGTAACTAAGATCCATTGCTGTTCTCACACATAACTGAAGAGAGAGGTAACTTCAGCTGGGGGAATGGCGTGCAGGGTCTCCTGCTATGAGGTATGTGCAGTTTAAATTTTTCTAGAGAAATGAATATGCTAGAAAATGCTGTTAATACCGGATTTATTTAAGGTAAGCCTGATTACAGTGATTTAATAACGACTAGTATCATGCTTGCTGTAAAAGGTAATATTCTTATTACTTTCTCACATTACTGAAAAATAAAACGTTTGCTGGAAGTGTTTAAACGTTTTTTTATACATATTGGTGATAAAACTTTATTGGGGCCCAGTTTTTCCACATGGCGGGCTAGATTTTGCCTAGGGATAGTTTTGTTAGGCCCTCTCACTGTGAATACAGGTTGGGAGGGGCCTATTTTTGCGCCTAAATGCGCATTAGACTTTGCAGCTTGAGACATCCAGTTTCCCTGAAGGAGTCCCCTGAACACTTAGGACCTATTTAAAGGGTTTTTGTGCCTTTCAAAATCGTTATATGGGCAGGTAGGGCCACAGCAGAGCTGTGGCAGTTTGTTGTGACTGTTGAAAAACGTTTATATTGTTTTTTTTATCCGGTTTTGAAACTAAGGGGTTAATCATCCATTTGCAAGTGGGTGCAATGCTCTGTTAGTCTATTATACACACTGTTAAAATTTCGTAAGATTTACTGCTTTTTATCACTGTTTTTCAATTTCTGACAAAATTTGTTTCTCTTAAAGGCACAGTACCGTTTTTATTTTTTGCTTGTTTACATTTATCAAAGTGTTTTCCAGGCTTGCTGGTCTCATTGCTAGTCTGTTTAAACATGTCTGACATAGAGGAAACTCCTTGTTCATTATGTTTAGAAGCCATTGTGGAACCCCCTCTTAGAATGTGTACCAAATGTACTGATTTTACTTTAAGTTATAAAGATCATATTCTGTCTTTAAAAGATTTATCACCAGAGGAAACTGACAAGGGGGAAGTTATGCCGACTAACTCGCCCCACCTGTCAGAACCTTTGACTCCCGCTCAAGGGACTCCCGCTCAAAAGGCGCCAAGTACATCTAGCGCGCCCATGGCGTTTACTTTGCAAGACATGGCGGCAGTTATGGATCATACAGTGGTATTGTCCAAACTACCAGGGTTACAAGGAAAGCGAGACAGCTCTGGGGCTAGAAAAAATACAGAGCTCTCTGACGCTTTAGTAGCTATGTCTGATATCCCCTCACAATATGCAGAAACTGAGGCAGGAGAGCTTCTTTCTGTGGGTGATTTTTCTGACTCAGGGAAGATGCTTCAACCTGATTCTGATATGTCAACATTTAAATTTAAGCTTGAACATCTCCGCGTGTTGCTCAGGGAGGTTTTAGCTACTCTGGATGACTGTGACACCATTATAGTACCAGAGAAATTGTGTAGATTGGATAAATACTATGCAGTGCCTGTTTACACTGATGTTTTTCCAATACCTAAAAGGTTTTCAGAAATTATTACTAAGGAATGGGATAGACCAGGTGTACCGTTCTTTCCCCCTCCTATTTTTAAGAAAACATTTCCAATAGATGCCGCTACACAGGACTTATGGCAAACGGTCCCTAAGGTGGAGGGAGCAGTTTCTACCCTAGCTAAGCGTACAATTATCCCTGTCGAGGACAGTTGTGCTTTCCTAGATCCAATGGATAAAAAGTTAGAGGGTTACCTTAAGAAAATGTTTATTCAACAAGGTTTTATTCTCCAGCCTCTTGCATGCATTGCCCCAGTCACTGCTGCTGCGGCCTTCTGGTTTGAGTCTCTGGAAGAGGCCTTACAGGTAGAAACTCCATTGGATGATATACTTGACAAGCTTAAAGCGCTTAAGCTAGCCAATTCATTTGTTTCTGACGCCGTTGTTCATTTAACTATACTAACGGCTAAGAACTGAGGTTTTGCTATTCAGGCGCGTAGGGCGCTATGGCTTAAATCCTGGTGAGCTGACGTTACTTCAAAGTCTAAGCTTTTCAATATTCCCGTCAAGGGGCAGACCCTATTCGGGCCTGGACTGAAGGAGATCATTTCTGATATTACTGGAGGAAAAGGTCATGCCCTTCCTCAGGATAGGTCTAACAAATTAAGGACCAAACAAACTAATTTTCGTGCCTTTCAAAACTTTAAGACGAGCGTGGCATCATCTTCCTCTAATACAAAACAAGAGGGAAATTTTGCCCAGTCCAAGCCGGTCTGGAGACCTAACCAGGCTTGGAACAAAGGTAAACAGGCCAAGAAGCCTGCTGCTGCCTCTAAGACAGCATGAAAGATTGGCCCCCTATCCGGTAACGGATCTAGTAGGGGGCAGACTTTCTCTCTTCACCCAGGCTTGGGCAAGAGACGTCCAGGATCCCTGGGCATTGGAAATTGTGTCCCAGGGATATCTTCTGGACTTCAAAGCTTCTTCCCCAAAAGGAAGATTTCACCTTTCACAATTATCTGCAGACCAGATAAAGAGAGAGGCATTCTTACATTGTGTTCAAGACCTCCTAGTTATGGGAGTGATCCACCCAGTTCCAAAGGAGGAACAGGGGCAAGGATTCTATTCAAATCTATTTGTGGTTCCCAAGAAAGAGGGAACCTTCAGACCAATCTTAGATCTCAAGATCCTAAACAAATTTCTTAGGGTCCCATCTTTCAAGATGGAGACTATTCGAACCATCCTACCTATGATCCAGGAGGGTCAATTCATGACTACCGTGGACTTAAAGAATGCTTTTCTTCACATTCCGATACACAAAGATCATCATCGGTTTCTCAGGTTCGCCTTCCTAGACAGGCATTACCAGTTTGTGGCTCTTCCCTTTGGGTTAGCTACGGCACCAAGAATCTTTACAAAGGTTCTGGGGTCACTTCTGGTGGTCCTAAGGCCGCGGGGCATAGCAGTAGCCCCTTACTTAGGCGACATTCTGATACAGGCGTCGAATTTCCAAATTGCCAAGTCCCATATGGACATTGTTCTGGCATTCCTGAGGTCTCATGGGTGGAAAGTGAATGAAAAGAAGAGTTCTCTATCTCCTCTCACAAGAGTTTCCTTCCTGGGAACTCTGATATATTCTGTAGAAATGAAGATTTACCTGACAGAGGCCAGGTTGTCAAAACTTCTAAATTCCTGCCGTGTTCTTTATTCTACTTCTCACCCTTTGGTGGCTCAGTGTATGGAAGTAATCGGCTTAATGGTAGAGGCAATGGACATAGTGCCGTTTGCCCGCCTACATCTCAGACCGCTGCAACTCTGCATGCTCAGTCAGTGGAATGGGGATTACACAGATTTGTCCCCTCTACTAAATCTGGATCAAGAGACCAGGGATTCTCTTCTCTGGTGGCTATCTCGAGTCCATCTGTCCAAGGGTATGACCTTCCGCAGGTCAGATTGGACAATAGTAGCAACAGATGCCAGCCTTCTGGGCTGGGGGGCAGTCTGGAACTCTCTGACAACATCATGACTGTAGCTTACATCAACCATCAAGGGGGAACAAGGAGTTCCCTAGCGATGTTGGAGGTTTCAAAGATAATTCGTTGGGCAGAGATTCACTCTTGCCACCTATCAGCTATCCATATCCCAGGAGTAGAGAACTGGGAGGCGGATTTTCTAAGTCGACAGACTTTTCATCCGGGGAAGTGGGAGCTCCATCCGGAGGTGTTTGCACAGTTGATTCAGCGTTGGGGCAAACCAGAACTGGATCTCATGGTGTCTCGCCAGAATGCCAAGCTTCCTTGTTACGGATCCAGGTCCAGGGATCCCAAGGCAGCGCTGATAGATGCCCTAGCAGCACTTTGGTCCTTCAACCTGGTTTATGTGTTTACACCGTTTCCTCTGCTCCCTCGTCTGATTGCCAAGGTCAAGCAGGAGAGAGCATCAGTGATTTTGATAGCACTTGCGTGGCCACGCAGGACTTGGTATGCAGATCTGGTGGACATGTCATCCCTTCCACCATGGACTCTGCCTCTGAGGCAGGACCTTCTACTTCAGGGTCCTTTCAACCATCCAAATCTAATTTCTCTGCGGCTGACTGCTTGGAGATTGAACGCTTGATTTTATCAAAGCGTGGTTTCTCCGAGTCGGTCATTGATACCTTAATACAGGCGCGAAAGCCTGTCACCAGGAAAATCTATAATAAGATATGGTGTAAATATCTTCATTGATGTGAATCCAAGGATTACTCATGGAGTAAGGTCAGGATTCCTAGGATATTATCTTTTCTCCAAGATGGATTGGAGAAGGGTTTGTCAGCAAGTTCCTTAAAGGGACAGATTTCTGCTCTGTCTATTCTTTTGCACAACCATCTGGCTGAGGTTCCAGACGTGCAGGCGTTTTGTCAGGCTTTAGTCAGAATTAAGCCTGTGTTTAAACCTGTTGCTCCGCCTTGGAGTATAAATTTAGTTCTTAAGGTTCTTCAAGGGGTTCTGTTTGAACCTTTGCATTCCATAGATATTAAGCTCTTATCTTGGAAAGTTTTGTTTTTAGTAGCTATCTTCTCGGCTCGAATAGTTTCAGAGTTATCTGCTTTACAATGTGATTCTCCTTATCTCATTTTTCATTCCGATAAGGTAGTGTTACGTACCAAACCTGGTTTTCTACCTAAGGTGGTATCTAATAAAAATATCAATCAGGAGATTGTTGTACCGTCACTGTGTCCTAATCCTTCTTCAAAGAAGGAACGTCTTTTACACAATCTTGACGTGGTTTGTGCTTTAAAGTTTTATTTACAAGCTACTAAAGATTTTCGTCAAACATCTGCATTGTTTGTTGTCTATTCTGGACAGAGGAGAGGCCAAAAGGCTTCGGCAACTTTTCTTTCTTTTTGGCTAAGGAGTATAATACGCTTAGCTTATGAGACTGCTGGCCAGCAGCCTCCTGAAAGGATTACAGCTCATTCTACTAGAGCGGTAGCTTCCACATGGGCTTTTAAGAATGAGGCTTCTGTTGAACAGATTTGTAAGGCGGTGACATGGTCTTCGCTTCAAACTTTTTCAAAATTCTATAAATTTGATACTTTTGCTTCTTCGGAGGCTATTTTTGGGAGAAAGGTTTTGCAGGCAGTGGTGCCTTCCGTTTAAGCACCTGCCTTGTCCCTCCCTTCATCCGTGTCCTATAGCTTTGGTATTGGTATCCCACAAGTAATGGATGATCCGTGGACTGGATACACCTTACAGGAGAAAACAAAATTTATGCTTATCTGATAAATTTATTTCTCTTGTGGTGTATCCAGTCCACGGCCTGCCCTGTCATTTTAAGGCAGGTGTGTTTTTTTTTTTTTTAATTCTCTTTATTGAAGAAGTACAGGTACAAGTAATCACGTGCGTACACAACATGTTGAATATCGATACAGTATCAGTAGTGAAACACTTGCTGACATAAAATACAAAGAAAAACGTCAGTTTCTATTCATAAAGCATAGTGCACATGTAACCGGTCATTTTGAGATTAAGGCATTGAGATAACATGAAATAATCCATGCAGTGAGGATATACCACCATTAATTAATTATTATCTCATATTGCACCTGCACTTCTTAGTTTTTTATATTAATTGAGTAACCTCTTGACAGAATAAAGAAAATAAAACTTACTAAACTTTAACATTTATACTAAACAAAACAACACATATCCCCAATAGGAGCAGGGGTACATAGGCAGCTGCCTTGATATGAAAGAGTCATATTTATTTAGACCCCAGCTAGATAAGTATGAGAAGTAACAATACACCAACTACTCAGCATGTATTGACCTCTAAATTGCACTATCAGGTAGGAATCTTTCAGTAAATATCTGTCTAGTGACTGACTAAGTTAGTGGCCCCTTACGGGAGTATGGCCGCCTGGATGAGTAAATATGGCTGCCGTGACACTGCAATTATATGAATATCTATTAGTCTCTTAGTATATATGAGTGGGATATGCATATTCTGGGGCTGCTTGGAATGATTAAACATGTGTGGCTATAGTTCACTGAAGGCGCTGATACCTGTGTATAGCCCACGATTTGCAAAAACTTTTTCATTCTAAGGATACATCTAGGAAAAATAGTGGTAGCTGTGATCATGATGTTAGTTTCTAAAGCCTAATACTGAACAGATTGCCACTGATAAATAGTATATTATTACCTGCCTAAATGGTTACCCTGACAATGCATGTATGTGAATACCAAATGTTTTCTTAACAAACATACCTTATATATGCATGTTTATAGGCTCCAGCACCCGGTACAACACCAACATTATCAGAGCTAATCCCTGGTTGTGGTAAAATATTTAACTAAGATACACTGAAAATGGTGCTAGTAGAGCTGCCTTGAGATAAATATTAATCAGCATACAAACTCACTCTAAATTAACAGAGTTCGTAGTAGGAGTAAACAGGTCTTATCTGATCCACATAACTCAGCTCACGTAAAAAGCATAGACTTACGATTAATGCAATACAAGGGATTCTGTTCATCCACACCACACATAAATCAGCAGTATAGTATAGCAGGTATTATACTTAACAACACAGCAAAGATTCTATCTGAGGTTAAAAAATGCCATAAATTGCAACTTGTCAACACCAAGGAAGAGCCGTTCTGTTTTTTTTTGTTTTTTTTTCACAGTTACAGAAGAATCAGCATACGCCAACATACTGTGATATATCATTTCACACAGGTTAACAGTCAAGTTAATGCAAAACAGAACATGACACGCAAAAGCTACAACATAATTACAACTGAAAAGTGAGACAAAAATCATATGTGTTTAAGTACATTGTAATGCTAACGTTAAAACAGCACAGCATCAATACAGATTTGAGTTCCAAACAATATCCCTGATGTAAGTCCTTTGTTTGCAAAAGGGGGTGTGCCTTGACGGGCCGTTGCTGCAGCATTTTCTGATGAACCTGCTCATAAAACTCAGCATGTCGTTCTTCAACAAATAAGACTCACATGCGCCCAACATTCAAAAGGAACCCTCATAGAAGCAATAGACCAGTCGACAAGTTTATCCAAAAAGTATACCCATCAACATCTGTCTCATCAGCCAATGCCCTCTGCTCCATGGGTAGTTTGCAGCATGTCCTCCCTGCATTTCAGGAGCTTGAGCATAGTCGCCACTGATCCACTTCCCCGCAGCAGACACCCACCTTGGCAGTATGCATCCTCCAGTAACTCTTCAACGAGGAAGTGTGTGTCAGGGTTACACTGCAGCAGAGGCGCAGCGTCCTCTGCCCCGCTGCTCTGCATCGGCACTGTGTCCCCTGTGCCCTTGTTGAATTTATCCGCTCTTTGTTGCGATTCGCAGTAGAAGTTCTTTAAATTCAGAAAGTCAATGTCTGGTGGGAGTGGGCCACACAGCTGCGGCCATATCTGTCACCCCTGCGAGCTCTCAATATGCCTTGGCTGATGGATCTCTGGGGCCGCATCAACCCTGTCACCGATGCCCATGTCTAGTATAGACGCTAGAGAAGGTCCGTGTATTTTGACATGCTCTCACCGGCTGAGGTGCGTGGGTGATATCTCGGTCATCAATGTCGGTGCCTCCCTCCCAGTCTGTGAAGGAGCTGCAGTCATGGGGATGTTATCCGTTTCCTTGGCCTGGGACACAGTAGCGGTAGTCAAAAACCGTGAGGCAGATCCCTGCCGACTGGGAACAGATTTCTTGGGGCGGGAAGTCCGCTCCGGTATCCTCACCATTGTGTAGAGATCCGTGCAGGACGAAAGTAGTCTGTCCAGTCTGGGCAGGAGCATGGCCTGTATTTCAGCAAAAATGTAGTTGTTGGCCGCTGCTTCATCAGTGTTGGACAATCCCATTGTGGGAAGGAGGATGATGATATGCAGGTATCGAACTATGTACAACGTGGCAGCAGAGCAAACGCCACGGAGCCAGATGGCCTTCTTAGCCTTGTACTGCAACCGGGGGCTAGGGCCGATGGAACGCCCTACACAAATAATGTACCGACTGGCGATGACCAGAGCAGGGTCTCCCAGTAAGATGTGTGATGTGGGGGGGTCTAGATGGTCTCTGAATATTTCGGAAAAAGCCACTTATTTGGCTGGTAGTATCAGAGCTCTTGTAGCTTGTTTCCATCCAGAAGTCCCGCCCACCGGAAGTCCCAAGGCAGGTGTGTTTTATTTTTAAACTACAGTCACCACTGCACCCTATGGTTTCTCCTTTCTCTTACTTGTCTTCGGTCGAATGACTGGTAGTGGCAGTTAGGGGAGGAGCTATATAGACATCTCTGCTGTGGGTGATCCTCTTGCAGCTTCCTGTTGGGAAGGAGAATATCCCACAAGTAATGGATGATCCGTTGACTGGATACACCACAAGAGAAATAAATTTATCAGGTAAGCATAAATTTTGTTTTTAAACAGTTTTCCAGTGTACTTCTATTACCAAATGTACTAATATCTCTTGGTATTCTTTGATGAAGGAACAGTAATATGCTACTGAGAGCTAGCTGACTACATTGGATAAGCCAATGACAAGAGGCATATATATATATATATATATATACAACCATTAATCAGCTAGCCCTTGTAGTAGCAGTGCATTGCTTCACATAAGCCTACCTAGGTATGCTTTTCTAGGAAGGATAGCAAGAAAACAGAGCAAATTAGATGTTTAAGTACATTGCAAAGTTATTTAAAACTGCATGCTATTTCACTTTAATATTCTTTTTAACTGGCTGTATATAGATTAAAGTATTTCTTTGCAGATTTTTGTAGTATGGATGTAGGTTAACTAAAACCTGTATTTATTTGTATGTTTCCAAATTCAGGTTTATAACCATGCACAAGAGACAGAAATCTAGTGATTAATAAGTAGATTTTAACCAGCATGAAGTCATAGGTTTCTAGGCCCTCCAGACATTGTACCTATAAATGCAGCGAAAACTGCTTTGGATGTAGCCATATTATTATAATTTATTCTGTGCAATCCAATTTTCTCTTACTACAGCCTCACTATTTTTCTGACTAATTAACCCATTTTCTTTACTTATTCTGGCACTTGTGATCAATAATTTAAAGTATATGCTGTGCCTTGTGATCTAAACTAGTCTGTGGATAATAAACATCATTAAACTATGTCAGGATGCAGCAGTATTTGCCCGGAGCCCCATGATTCTGAACAGAACAACCTACTAAAGATGAACAACTTGGCAAAATAATTTATACAACTCTTTAGTGAACAATTCATAAAAAGCTGTTATTCTGCCAGGTTACCGTGTTTTTAAAACAAGTATATTTCACAAATAACATTTTTATATATTGAAAATGTCAAAAGACTGGAACAATTCATTTAAGGTTAGTCAATATAAGGGACATTGAAGATGCAGGCAATTTGTCAATTGTCTGCCTGGTATAGAGAATAATTATTATGAATTACAAGGGTAGAGGCTTTTGAGACTACATATAAAATGATTATATATTCTAGCAAGTATAAAAGATATCTAGAAGAAAAGAGCCTATAAATAAAATACTGCAGGTATGAATCATTCAAATGTCAGATAAAATGTATATTTTTCAGGATTTCAGAGATACTGCATTAGAGAACACAAGTCAACACTGGGGGCCCACTGATATAATGAGTGTGGAGTGCCAAAATAGGCAGGGAGCACAGTAAGTGCAAGGGACAATGGAATGTAGAAAAAACACAGCATCAGATTCCCCCTCCCTGCCTATGAACAGGGGAGGGGGGAGATGAAGCTGTGTGTTAGTACAGAAAAGGGGGGTAGGGGAAGGAGGGGGTTGGGAGACATAGGGATAGGCCAGGGGAGGGTCAAGAGAGGGGGGAGGAAGAAGGCATGAAAGGGCTTACCTGCTGCTGAAGACGCAGTTTCAAATTGTCTTTTCTTGTTGCAGGGTGAGTCTGGAAGCCTGAGGAAGCATGGAGCGGTGAAGCAGGAAACAGATTCCCCCAAGAAGTTTGCAGGACAGCGTGATCAACATACAGCTACCGAGGAGGAAGAAAACAGAAACTAGTGCTGAGAAGTCCCCCTCTCCCCCCCCTCCCTGGTTCTGCTGCTTCCTCACCTTGTCCCTCTCAGTCTTCCCTGTCCTCTGCTAGCATGCCTGTTTTCTCCCCCTGTAGCTCCCCTGCCTTGTTCTCATCCCCTTCCAGTACCCCCTCTCCGGTAGGCTCGGCAAACAAGCGCAGACAATCTACCGCCTCCCATTGTGATGCGCCTCATACTAGCATGAAGCAGGGATCTTACCCTGATCCCCCGGGCCTACATAGGGCCCCTAGCAATTTTTTAGCGACCGTTTTGCCCCCTGCCCCACTCGGTCTATGCCAGCATGCTGCACCGCCTGCATCCTCCTGCCCGGCTAACTCGCGCCCCCCTGCCTGATGCCAGCTACCCTATCCCACTTGCCGCAGCGCCCCTGACCCGCGCTCTCTCCCTCCAACCTCTTCGCAGTCGAACGCGGCGCTCGATGCCCCAAAGATACTTAAGGCCTTAGAGGCATACAGGCCGGATGTGCAGACGACGCCTCCCATGCTGGATAACAACCGGAAGCGGACGCGCGCGTCACTTCCGGTTCCGGCCAGTGCGACAGATGGGGACAGCAGCCACAGGGGAGCGGAGGACAGTGTGGGCAGCTCCATTCCCCCCCCTAGAAAATGAGCAGGGTTGGAGGCAGAAGGCCCAGATAGGAGCCCATCATCTGATAACAGGCACCGGAAGTGAGCACGGTCTGTGCTTACGGTTGCTAGGGCCAAACAGCCTACAAGCATTCCCACCTCCGGCCACAGCAGCCCCCCTCGTGGGAAAAAATAAAAAATAGTGTCAAACACAATAATAGGGGCCAGGACCACCGACACAGTACCCCCCTGCGCAGTAAACAATAAACAGTTAGGATGCTCTGATAAGCACATGGGCCCTAGCCATCGCCCCAGCAGCCACAATGGGGGAGGAAAAACAAGGCAGCATCATCACCCCTATAAGTCTAGGGACCAGGGCCTCCTTCCATACAGCATGGAAGCATTAGCACCCCCCATGCCTCCCCGCCCCACTCACCACCACATGCATGGCCCTTCCTCCACTCCAGGTAACCGGGCAGGGGAATATAGCCAGCCTAGTCACCTCCATAATTACTATCCCCCCGGGGGTCATGTGGTGAGATACCAGCTCTCCCCAGGTCACCCATCTAGGGCCCATGCCCAGGGCTCCACCCCCTCCACCTGCCCATATAACCAGCAAATGGATTATAACGCCATAGGGGCCATCTCCCCGTTCCATCATGCCGGTTCCTATTACCCCACTCCCCACAGGTCCCCCCCCTCAGGGTGACCCCCTTCCTCCTCCATACAACACCCCCAGGGCCCTTCCCCCCTTCCTGCCTGCCCCTTCCCCCCTTATCAGCCTAGCATTTCGGCAGCTGGCATAGAAAGTGGTTCGCACCAAAGTGGCGCAAGTGCGATTTGAAACGGCACAGGAAGATCACGAGAAACAGCACGCGGAAGGAGGCACCCAGGAGAGAGTACACAGGGATCAGACGGAAGCTACCAAGGGCCTGAGTGAGTACACTGAAATATGTGATATAAGTAGACATAATTCCTCATCGGACTCGGATTCAGACAGTTCCGAATCCGGCTCCGATTCGGAGGGGGAAAAACGGTCCAAATATGATAAGATTCTCAGGTTACTGCACAAGATGAATAAGAAAACCAAGCACAGTCCAGTTAATAAACATGGGGCCTCGGTAGGGGCATACGCAGATAACACATCAGTAACACATGGCAATACAAGGGAAACAGACGGGAATAGTTATAATGCAGCAGATTGGGCAGGGGTCCCATGCGAGCTCGACCCCTTATGGGACCATTTGAAGCAGAAAACAATTAGGAAAGCAAGGTTAGGTCGGTACATAGATGTGTTCCAGCTAACCAAAGAGACAGTGAAGGACAAGGATAAAAAAGGTGAAGGATACCAGAAAAAGCACAACACAAAGTGGAGAGAGTGCAATGGATGAAGGGTTTTCTAATATATGCCGCATGCTATTTGACAGATAGACCCACACAAGGGGAGAGTCTAGCTAGGTATATGCACACCATATTAGAGGTATACACAACTTTTGGGGGTCAGGCATGGAGGGATTACGACACAGAGTTTAGGAAAAAACTAGGAAAGTCTAACACAAAATATTTTGGGAGGAAGGAGCTAGCCATGTGGACGAGACTGGTTAAACCGGACGGTAATCATGGGCAGAAGGGGACCTATTACGGTGATAGTTCAGGAAAACACACGACGGAAGTGGGTAATAAAAGGTTATGTTGGGCATACAATGACAAGAAATGTGACAGGCAGAATTGCAACTTCAAACACGCTTGCAGGTATTGTAAGGGAGGTCACTCAGGGGCAGACTGTAATAGAAATGCCAGGCGGCCCGTTCGGACCGCAAATGGTAACGGTGGAAATCCGTCCCAAAATAACTAGCCCCATACAACAATACACCCTGCTGAATATCCCTATAATCTTAAAACTGCTGAGAAGCCACAATAATACAACAAGAGTCGCCTTTCTGACAGAGTCATTTACAAATGGCTTTAGTATACCAAAACACAAAGAAATTAAAACGGGAAAAGCATGTAAACTAATTTCAGCTTATCAATACCCAGAGGTGATAAGAGAGAAACTGAGAAAAGAGGTAAAGTCCGGCCATTCTCCCCAACTAGGAAATAGGTGCAACAAAAAAATCTCACACTCTTGGAGCTTTTCCCAATAGTGGTTGCGGTGGAAATCTGGCATCACCAATTAAGAGACAAAAGTGTGAGATTTTGGACAGACAACATGAGTGTAGTGCATGCGATTAACAATTTGGACTCTAAATCAAAGCCAGTCATTAAACTATTACGGTTACTGATACTTAGGTGCATGCAGAGTAACATAACATTTACTGCAGCCCATGTGCCTGGGGTAAAAAACATATTAGCAGATGCCCTATCATGGGGTAAGTGGGAGGTGTTCTGGAAAGTGGCACCTAACGAAGAAAAAAATAGTACAGCTTGCCCATGCTATCTTTGGCAGGTGGTGAATCCGAAAGCATCCTTGGGGATTTGGTAAAACAATCCCTCGCCCCGAGAACATGGAACAATTACACAAGGTATTGGGGAGAATGGGTTTCATTTCAGAAAAACCAGAGTCAAGTCAATTCCCTAATAGCGCTCTGCGAATATTTGGCAACACAAAAAAGAGAAGGGGTTAAAAAGGTCCTAATCAAGACAAAAATGGCAGCAGTGTCATTCTTTAAGCAACTATGGGGCAATGGCGATTACACAAAACGGTTCATGATTAAGAAAGTGTTGAAGGACTGGGATAGGGAGATTAAAAGAAAAGACCAAAGGGAACCCATAACAAAAGAGAGGCTGGAGTTGATTTTAAAAAAATTAAAGTATATTTGTAAAGACAAATTTGAAACCAAATTATTTAGGGCTTTATACTCTGTAGCATTCGCAGGAGCATTCCGAGTAAATGAAATAGTAGCAAAAAACAAAAAAGATCGTGAAGGGGGATTATCGAGCAAGCAGGTGCGATGGTACAAAGATTCCATTCTAGTGTATGTGAGAAGGTCAAATACTGACCAGTAGGGAAAAGGGAGTTGGATATCCATCCACAAAGAGGGGGATAAGGTAACATGACCGATAAAAAATTTGCAGAAATATATGGCAACTCACCCCAAAGGGGAGAGCCAGTTGTTTACACATGCCACCGGAGAACCGGTTTCTATTTTTCAATTCAGACAAGTTCTGAAATCAACAGTACAGAAGCTGGGGTGGGAAGAAGCGAGGTATAACACACACTCCTTTAGAATAGGAGCAGCGACATCAGCAGCGTTAAGTGGGGCATCGGAGGAGCAGATTAAGAAACTAGGCAGGTGGAGGTCTAGCTGTTTTAAAGCGTATATAAGACCTTAAAAAAATTTTTTTAAAAAAAATAGTCTAACCAGGGAACCCATAGCAAAAGAGAGGCTGGAGTTGATTTTAAAAAAATTAAAGTATATTTGTAAAGACAAATTTGAAACCAAATTATTTAGGGCTTTATACTCTGTAGCATTCGCAGGAGCATTCCGAGTAAATGAAATAGTAGCAAAAAACAAAAAAGATCGTGAAGGGGGATTATCGAGCAAGCAGGTGCGATGGTACAAAGATTCCATTCTAGTGTATGTGAGAAGGTCAAATACTGACCAGTAGGGAAAAGGGAGTTGGATATCCATCCACAAAGAGGGGGATAAGGTAACATGCCCGATAAAAAATTTGCAGAAATATATGGCAACTCGCCCCAAAGTGGAGAGCCAGCTGTTTACACATGCCACCGGAGAACCGGTTTCTATTTTTCAATTCAGACAAGTTCTGAAATCAACAGTACAGAAGCTGGGGTGGGAAGAAGCGAGGTATAACACACACTCCTTTAGAATAGGAGCAGGGACATCAGCAGCGTTAAGTGGGGCATCGGAGGAGCAGATTAAGAAACTAGGCAGGTGGAGGTCTAGCTGTTTTAAAGCGTATATAAGACCTTAAAAAAAAAATAAAAAAAAATAAAAAAAAAAATAGTCTAACCAGGGAAATTTAGGAACTATGCTTTGGTATTAATGATGCATTATTTTCTTTCTTCCACACAGGCGATGGGGAAAGGGCAGTGAGAGTATGGATAGTGGGGCACTCGTACATACACTGGGCGGCAGTTAAGGCGGCTAAGGACAACTACCAACAATTGGGCTTCCCTCTCTGTGAAGTGTCAATAAGATGGTTAGGAAGGAGAGGCATGAGATGGGAACACCTTACGCAAGCGATTAATCAGGCGGCAGCAAGGTGGGGAGCCCCTGACGTTATAGTGATCCACTTGGGGGGAAATGACATTGGATACTGGCAGAATATAGATTTGATTGCAGCTATTAAGTCAGACATACAGTGGCTGACTACTAAATGGAAAAATCTTAGAATAATGTGGTCCCCCATAATATCCAGACAGACCTAGGGCGGTGTAGAATCATAGAGAGGGGCATGTCGGGCAAGAAAAAGAATCAATAACGCAGTCATGAAATTTATCATGACCCTACAAGAACTAAAAAGGCATGGATGGGCGGCACACACACAAATAAAGGCGGAGAGAGCGGAACTGTACAGACCGGACGGGGTACACCTGTCAGATAGTGGTTTGGATATTTTTATGAAGGACATCAAGGTCACTTTGCAAAGCATGGTAAGTAGAGGTCACGGTTAGGGAGGAATTGCTTCATTGGTGAAGGGGTGGTGACAAAGAGTCCCCTCTTTTGGTGGTAGTATGGTGGCGGTAATTTGCGGCCAGTATGGGTGCACGGTTTGACCGAGTGACGCACAGGGCGTAAGTGGAACTAGGCCTACGACCCCGACGGGCGAGCCGGTAAGAGTTTTTCCACTTGCGCAATGCTGCGTGGGTGCGGTGTAAGTTAAGCACTTCAAAGGCTGGCTGGGGGAGCGCGGGCTCCCCCCATGGTTGAGAACAATTTGGTGTTAATTGTCAAGTCCGCCGCAATTAATGGGGGTTTAGTTAGGGGACTCATTGCCGTTTACTGATATGTATATAATAAAGTGACCTTTACAAATTTGCCACTACAATGGTGTTGTGTGTTTATTGGCAAAGGAAAAAGGGGGGTTGGGGGTCAAGTAGGAGGTTGGTTAAAAGGAAGTATAGCCTTACGGAGAGAACAGTTGGCCCTACGCCACTTATTCTCTCCCTTTAGGCGAGATGATGTTATAACGAGACCCCTAAAAAAATTAGAAACACAAATTTTATCTTGAGACATGTTTATGTCACTATCTTGTGTTCTTCATTAGAAGGAGATACTTCTATATTGCAATATAAGGTCTAAAAATATTCCCAATGAGTTTGTGTTATTTCTCTTTATGCCAGCATCAGCAAGTTTTTGATGATCAGGCCATTGATGTTACTGACGAGTAGAATCAGACACCAAGAAAGTCTTAGAGTCCAGTTTAAGGAATGCTTGCAGTAAGCATTTGCCAATATAAGATGATTTAGATAAACTATAACCTCACAAATCTTCTTATAACCCATTAGTAATAATACATAGTTAATCTTTCAATCATTTTGTTTTCTAAAATATTTTTTTTTTAAAGTGGGCAAATCAAACTGATAAGACATAAATAAGTTTTGAACATTCTAATGCCAGTTAGTAAATGATGATATAAGGAAGACATATATAGCAATGTATTTAAAATACAAAATCTAAAACAAATTAAAGTAGAAAGTGTAAATAGAATAAAACTTTCACTGAAGTAAGTACAATATTGTAAGTAAGTTGCTTTTTTCACCCCCATAGTCCTTCTTTGTCTTGTCACATATCAGTATCAAGGAAACTGTATGTTTAAATCAAAGCTGTAAGCACACAGATAGACTGTATTCTGGGGTTGTTAAACATAGATCCAGAATAAATTTTCATGACACCAGATACCTCTTATTATATTGATGGTGCCCGCTGATACTGGGGTTGTTTTTTCATCCCCCACAGTCTATACTGTTCTCTGTCATAAGATTAAGGTATGACTATATAAAAATATTTGCTAAATAACGTATTGTGCACAATACTTAGAGCTACTTATTAGCTCCATTACGTATGATTTAGCTGTTTAACAAATTTATGCTGCCTGTCTTAGGTTTTAAACACGTTTTTGTGTATTGGCATAGATCCTCAAGGATCACTATGGTGGCAAATTTTATGTCTAGTACGTAACCACCCTCTAGTGGAGGTGTTGTCAGTCCATACCTTTTACAGTTTCAAAATTTTCAGCGAGCCTTTTGCAAAATATCTAATAAAATTTGACAGCGAACACTGTTTCAAGCATAATGTCTATTGGTGCTTCTTTGTTTATTTGGTTCATGTGTCTTGTATAAGAAAATTAGTCACTGTTTGTATGCCCTGGAAGTCTGTGGATGATGAGAATGGGCCTCACATACCGCTAAATGCGGAGCTTTGCATTTGCTTAGCATTTATATTAAAAAAGGTTGTGCTGAAATCCCTGTCTATCCCAATAACAATCTAATTATGGTTGTTATTCTATCTCACTTAATACTGTGAATAAATTGTAAAAAATGTATCTTGCCTCCAGACATATAGGGGTTCTTTTATCCCACTTAAGTGCTGAGCTTTTAAGAATCTACCTTTAGAGTCCGGTGATCTAAACCTCGCAATCTCTGAAGTGTTTTTCCTCGATGAGCCTTGCAAAGGCTGCCCTGGTGGAATTATCATAAAAAAGGGGCATTCCCTGCGAGTGGCAAGATGTCTCCAACTGAAAGTAATAGAGCTGGCTGGAAAGGGACACTTTGCACAGTCGAGCGAAGTTAGCAGTAGGGATGGGTGAATGTTTCTAAAAATTTGAAATTTAAAACGAATTTTGATACATTTATTCGTTCGAATCGAATTTCGAATGTTTAGATAACATTCTAACATTCTATTTTCGAATTTTGAAAATATTCATTCGAATTATAGAATGTTTAGCTATGTATTCATTCAATTTCGAAATGTAATATTCGAATTCGAATGTGACATTCGAATTCGAATGTGACATTCAAATTTGAAATAGTATTTCTAGTCTACAACTGTGTTTAATAAATGTAATATTCGAATTTGAATGCTACATTCGAATTTGAATGTCACATTCGAATTTGAAATAGTATTTCTAGTCTAATACTGTGTTTTAAATGTGATATTCGATTCGAATGTGATATTCAATTCGATTGTGACATTCGAATTAGAAATAGTATTTCTAATCTAATACGTGTTTTATAAATGTAATATTCGAATGTGATATTAAATTCGAATGTGATATTCGATTCGAATGTGACATTCGAAATAGTGTTTCTAGTCTACAATTGTGTTTTATAAATGTAATATTCAAATTTGAATGTGATATTCGAATGTAACATTCAAATTTGAATGTGACATTCGAATTCAAATTTCGAATTCGAATGTGACATTCGAAAACTGTAAATAACATTTGAAAATAGAATTTTTAAGAAAATTCATTCTTATCAACATTCTATTATGTAAATCGAATTTCAACAATAACATTCGTTCTAACATTCGAATTCGGATATAAACACATTCGCCCATCCCTAGTTAGCAGTGAGCAGGGGGCGCACTTTAAAAATTAAATCCTGCAGTCAATATAAATCACAGTACACTGTTTCTGCATATAGCATCTTACAATCACCTATATTTTCATATGCATGTGTTTTTCTATTAAGGTTATAAGTATTTTCAGTGTTTTGAGAATAACTCACCACCTTTTAGTTGGTGAGATAAACTTTGGGATCTGAAGCATGGAAATCTTTAAAGAATGGGATTAGAGAGACAGTTTGAGATACGTCAATGTTCAGCCCAATTTACAAAAAAACAACAATTACACTTTGTATTTTGTACTTAATGGTTAAGCCTGATGAAACAGTCACTGGATGACTGAGAAACGCGTTGCTTGTTTTTATCTGTTTTAAAATAAAAGTTAAAAAATAAAGTTGTGCACTTACTACTTGCTGCCATACCATTTATTCTGATTTACACCCTGATATTTGATGTACCACCTTGTGGATATTGTATCCTGATCCATTGGAGTTTGAGCCACACTGGAGGCCAGTCTGCTGGGTGACTGTTTGATTCCAGCCTGCTCTATTTGCACCAAGACGTTCTCTAATAAATGTGAGTGTAAACATTCTACACACCATTTCTCACGTATCCATACAGTACTGGGCAATGTGGTGCTTCTGTTTCTTTATACTTTTCACAGTAATTATTCTAGTGTAAATTGCGATTGTGCTCACGTGTTCGCATATACTATAAATTTGCAACACCTGATGTGCGCAAACACCCGTGATAAACCCCTTTTTCGCATGTAACTGTTAACGTGCCATTCGTAATCTGGCCCTTAGTCTTTGAATTTTATGGCCATTGTTGTGTTAATAATTTGATTATTAGTATTTGTAAATTCATGTGCTGTATTTTGCTGTTTCTTTCTCATATTGTGAATTAAAAGTTGATAAATACTGGTAAAAAAATAAAATAATATATGCAGTTATAAAATAAATTTATTTGAACAATTTTTTTAAAACTTAAAATTAGTCTTAAATTATTACTTTAGATATGATAACTTTCTGATTCAATTAAGTTCATTAGTATTTGACAATATTTAAATGTTATTGTGTATGCTATACATAGTGAATGCCAGGTGTTTGAGTTAATTTGTATCATTAAATTATAATTAATTAATTCATAAAATAATTTGCTTAAATTTTGGAAATGTTTTATCCTAGAATAGTATATTTAATTATAGATTAGTTTATGAGGTTGTGTTGTCTTAATGTTCTATTTATTATTTATTCAATTAGATACTTAAATATTTATGATTATTCATTACTTCTGCAGTATAAATGAATACTTAATGATTTTATTAGGATAGCTAAAATATATAATGCCTTTTATTTGTTATAGTGACTTAATATTTGAATGATTTTGTGCACCCAACTGTAATATTTTTCCCATACTTTGCCTTAAAAACTGTGTGTCAGAGTCTTCACATTCTGTCAGCCAGCTTTGGGCTAGATTACAAGTGGCACATTAATTGATGCGTGCAAGTGATAAGGGGTATATTGCGGATATTTGTGTGTAACAGAAGTAGCACACGTATTACGAATTGAAAGTAATTAATGCATGTCAGGTTAGCGTGACTCTGGATAACTGTTACGCAAGACAAAAATGTTGCACAAAAAAACATAAAAAATACATTTAACAGTACAGCTACAGTCTTAATAACACTCAGCTAGAATACAAGTTTGTGCGTTTGTCTTTTAACACTGAAAATATGGTATTTTCAGTGTTAAAACATTACTGCAGCCCTTACAAGTCTTGTTGGTATAGCTGTACCACAAGCCTTTTAACCTGTACCGCAACGTCAGTACCGCACTCCTAAAAAATACATTTTTTTTCATGGGATTCCCATAGTGCTGGTATTACGAGTTTTGCGGTGAGGCTAAAAAGCGAGCGTTACAGCCTAAAATGACAAAATCTGTAACGCCATCTAAAGTCAGTAGTTATGAGTTTTACGCTACAAAGCTGTAACATAAAACTCATAACTAAAGTGTTAAAAAGTACACTAACACCCATAAACTACCTATTAATCCTCCAAACCAAGGACTTCCCGTATCGCAAACACTATTTTAAAGTTTTTAACCCCTAATCTGCCACTCCCGACATCTCCGCCACTAAAAAAAATATTAACCCCTATTCCGCTGCTCCCCGACATTGTCACCACTATAATAAACTTATTAACCCCTAAACTGCAGCCCTCCCACATCGCAAACACTATTTAAATATTATTAACCCCTAATCTGTTGTCCGCCCACATCGCCCCCACTATACTAAAGTTATTAAGCCCTACACCGCCGCAACTATATTAAAGCTATTAACCCCTAAACTGCAAGCCCCCCCACAACAAAATATAATAATTTAACTATTAACCCCTAAACCTAAATCCCCCCACATCACAATAAACAAATTTAAACTATTAACCCCTAAAGCTAATGCCCCCCTAACTTTATATTAAAATTACAATTTCCCTATCTTTTTTTTTTAAATCATCTTTATTAAACTCCAACAGATTTATACATTTTCGATAATTTCCAAAACAAAGAATAAACCGTCAAAGAAACATCAGCAAGCAAAGAAAGAAAAAGAGAAAAAATAAAGAAAAAATAAAAAAAGAAATAGAATAAGAATACTATGATTTAAATTCCATTCTGTCAATCCTAAATGATTATAATTTCTCTGATGGAGTATATTTTATCCCCATTTTTTCCCCTCCCTCCCCTCCCCCCAACAAAAACATCAATATCAGTATCACAACTATGGCCAGGAACAGGGCCAGAAGCAATCTTCCCCTCTCCCCCCACCCCCCCCTTCCTCTGAGCATATATCGTCATCCCTGGAGAGTTACATTGTGAGTCATGTCTTGTAGATAAGATCCTAAGCTATCTCAGGTGATGATAATATCAACGTGTTCAAGGTTAGTCTTGCGAGGGGGAAAAAGAAAGAAAAGAAGAGAAAAAAAAAAAAAAAAAAGGGTATATATATTTATATATAAAGATAAAAAGAACAAAAAGATTCTCCTGTATCGTACCAGGAGAAAGAGAAAAGATAATGTGTCTTGCTTTTACCATAATCCCAGAAGTACCAGTTCTGAGTTTTGAAAAGGAAATATTACTTGATCAATTTCTGGTGGTGTAAGGGATTTAATAAATGGTGCCCACTTATTAAAGAAGGACTGAATATCCGATTCCTTATCAATATTGGTGTCTCGCTGCTCTATAATGCATTGCTTTTTAAGAAAATTTTTAATCTCTGGTACTGTTGGTAAGTTTCTTAACTTCCACTTCTTGAAGATTAAATACCTAACTGCCAAAATAATTATGGTAATTAACTTTCCATTAGGGCTATGTTCTTCTGGATTATTTAAACAGAATATGACCTGAAGCAGTGAAAGACCCAGAGGGGAGATTTTAAGTGACGTTCTTGCCCATAATTCAACTTTATACCAGCATTGTCTAATCAATGGACAATCCCAGATCATGTGTCTCAAGTCTGCGGCCTCCATGTAACACTTAGGGCATTTGTCAAAATTTAGATTATTGAACTTAAATGCTTTCTCAGGGGTATAATAATATTTATGTAAAAGTTTTAGATGAGCCTCTCTCCAGGTGGCTGAGATTGTGGCCTGAGATACTCTACTAATAGAGGTTTTTATGAGTTGGCTGTCAATGTGCTCTTGTGGCAAGACCAAGCTCCAAGCTTGGGTTAGTTTTCCAAGGAGATGTTCCCCTTTGCCTTCCCCCAGTAGATGGTAGCATGGGGTAATTGACATTAACCCGCTCCTTACCAGAGTCAGCCAGAGCTCCAGCCTACCCAGGTCACATCGCCAGTTAATTGGTCTCATAGTATCTGTGATGTAGTGCCTTACCTGTAGATAGGCAAAGAAATCCTTGTTTGAAAGATTAAAGTTAGTTTTAAGTTCATCAAATGCTATAATACATTTTCTCTCTTGATCCACGAATTGTATAAGTACAATTTCCCTATCTTAAATTAAATTAAAATTTGCCTGTCAAATTAAAAAAACTAAGTTTAAACTAACAATTAAACTAATATAATTATTAAACTAATATTAACCCTTTAAGGACACAGCTTTCAGTTTGCTCAATTCTTTTATGACGGAAAAATTCTGTCATATGTCCTTAAGAGGTTAAACTAACTACCAATAACAAATAAACTAAAATACACATTAAAAAAATCCTAACACTACTCTAAAAATTGCAAACTATCTAATTACAAAAAAATACTAAGTTACAAAAAATAACAAACACTAAATTACAAAAAATAAAAAACGAAATTATCCAAAATAAAAAAAGAATTACACCTAATCTAATAGCCCTATCAAAATAAAAAAGCCCTCCCAAAATAAAAAAACCTAGCCTACAATAAACTACCAATGTCTCTTAAAATGTCCTTTTGTGGGGCATTGCCCCAAAGATATCAGCTCTTTTACATGTAAAAAAAACAAAGACCCCCCCAACAGTAAAATACACCCCCCAAAATAAAATACCTAATTCTAAAAAAACCTAAGCTACCCATTGCCCTGAAAAGGGCATTTGTATGGGCATTGCCCTTTTACTGCCCAGACCCTAAACTAAAAAATAAAACCCACCCAATAAACTCTTAAAAAAGCCTAACACTAACCCCCTGATGATCCACTTACAGTTTTTGAAGTCCCGCTTGAACAATCTTCATCCCGGAGTTGAAGTCCTAATCCAGGCGGTGAGAAGTCTTCATCCAGGCAGCCTCTTCAATCTTCATCCCGGCAGCGAAGTCCTGATCCAAGTGGCGAGAAGTCTTCATCCAGGCTGCCTCTTCAATCTTCATCCAAGTGGCATCTTCTATCTTGATCCCGGAGGTGCGGATCGGGTCCATCCTGAAGACATCTGGCTCGGAGCATCCTCTTCATACGGTCACCACCGTACACTGAATCTTCAATGCAAGGGACATGATTCAATATGGTGTGCTTTGCATTCCTATTGGCTGTAAAATTTGAATCAGCCAATAGGAATTAGGGCTGCTAAAATCCTATTGGCTATTCAAATCAGCCAATAGGATTTAAGCAACTCTCATTCTATTGTCTAATTCGAATTAGCCATACGGTCGCCGGCGGTGTACGGCGGAGACCATATAAAGAGGATGCTCCGTGCCGGAAGTCTTCAGGATGGACCCGCTCTGCGCCTCCTGGATCAAGATAGAAGATGCTGCCTGGATGAAGACTTCTCGCCGCCTGGATCAGGACTTCGCTGCCGGGATGAAGATTGAAGAGGCCGTCTGGATGAAGACTTCTCGCTGCCTGGATTAGGACTTCAACTCCGGGATGAAGATTGTGGGTTTTATTTTTTAGTTTAGGGTCTGGGTAGTAAAAGAGCTAAATGCCCTTATAAGGACAATGCCCATACAAATGCCCTTTTCAGAGCAATGGGTAGCTTAGGTTTTTTACATAGTTTTTTTTTTATTTTGTGGGTTTGGGGGGGTTGGGGTTTGTAATGTTAGTGGGTCCTTGTAATTTTTTTTTTCACTAAAAGAGCTGCTTTTAAGGGCCATTGGTTTATTCTAGATTAGGTTTTTTATTCTGGGGTGTTTTTTTATGGGTATTAGAATAGGAATATTTTTTTTATTTTTGATAATTTGTTATTTTGTGTAATGTATATTTTTAGGGGGTGTTTTTTTTTTTTAGCAAAAGAGTTGTTTAACTTAGGGCAATGCCCTACAAAAGGCCCTTTTAGGGACTCCCCCGAAAGGCCCTTTTAAGGGCCCTTGGTAGTTTGGGGGGTGGGGGTTTGTATAATGTTAGGGGGTGTTTGTATTTTTTTGGAGCAAAAGAGCTGTTTAACTCAGGGCAAAGGCCTACAAAAGGCCCTTTTAAGCCCCACCAAAAGGCCATTTTAAGGGCCCTTGGTAGTTTATTCTAGATTATGCTTTTTTATTTTGGGGTGTTTTTTTTTTAAGAAAAAAAAGGGTAATAGTATAGGAATAATCTTTCTTTTTTTGGATTTTTTTCTTTCTTTTTTTGTAATGGTAGTTTTTTATTTTTGTAATGTTAGGTTTTAGTGTAAGGCAGGTTAGGTTTTATTTCACAGGTAAATTTGTATTTATTTTAACTAGGTAGTTATTAAATAGTTAATAACTATTTACTAACTAGTCTACCTAGTTAAAATAAATACAAACTTACCTGTGAAATAAAAATAAAACCTAAGCTAGCTACAATGTAACTATTAGTTATATTGTAGGTAGCTTATGTTTTATTTTACAGGTAAGTATTTAGTTTTAAATAGGTATTATTAAGTTAATAATTGTAAATTTAATTTAGATCTAATTTCATTATGTTAAAGTTAGGGGGTGTTAGGGTTAGGATTAGGGTTACGTTAGGGTTAAGTTTAGGGGTTAATATAGTTTAATTTAGGTTGTTGTGATGTGGCGGGCTGGCGGTTTAGGGGTTAATAGGTTAATTTAGTTGTAGTGATGTGGGAGGCCAGAGGTTTAGGGGTCAATAACTTTATTTAGTTGCAGCGATGTTGGGGTGCGGCAGAATAGGGGTTAATAACTTTAATATAGTTGTGGCGATGTTGGGGTCCGGTGGAATAGGGGTTAATAACTTTAGTATAGTGGCAGCGATATCGGGAGCGGCAGATTAGTGGTTAATAATTTTATTTAGGTAGCGGCGATATCGGGAGCAGCAGATTATTGGTTAATAACTGTAGGCAGGCGTCAGCGATGTCAGGGGCAGCAGATAAAGGGTGTTTAGACTCTGGGTTTATGTTAGGGTGTTAGGTTTAAACTGTATTTTCTTTTTCCCCATAGACATCAATAGGGCTGCGTTACAGAGCTTTTGTTTCCGCAGGTATAAGACTTTTTTTTTACCGGATCTCCCCATTGATGTCTATGGGGAAAGTATACATGAACACGTCAAAACACTGCTTGTTTTGTGTGCGGTATGGAACTTAAAATCTCCATATCGCACGCGTAAGCCGTGTTTTCAAAACTTGTAATGACTGCGCTATAGGGGGTTAAATAAAGCCCCTTTTGTTGCATTCAAAACTCATAATCTAGGTGTTAGTCAGATAAAAATTATTAAAAAGTTATAAGGGCTCAAAGATACGAGTTCTAAATATCTTAAGGCGGGTTATTTAGATATTACACGTAAAATAAATATTAAAAATGATTAAACATGCTGTAAAATATTCTAAATAATCCATAGAATATATCTATATATTTTATGTTATGTTTAATACTTTTTAATAATCTTACAATTACAAAATTTTCATGTGCACTAACTGTACCACGTTAAAATCTAAATTGTGAAACACGTGTAAAACCCATATGTACTTCACATAGAAAATAATGTACTTTTTATTATTAAATATATATTTCTCTCTCAGTATATATATTCATATGATACTGTTTATGTAAAATGCATATCTATACCTTTATACCTTTAAACTATTTAAGGGGGTTAAAATACTTACCTGTAGCTCTCTGGAGTGCTGTATTAAGGTTTAATGTGTTAGATCCCAGAGCCTGCGCTTTTAGCGTAGGCCTAGGAATCTGTAAAAAAGAGTCGGGATTAGTGCGGTTCTCCAACATGCTAAAGTAAGTATTGAACGCTTCATGTGAATGTTTTAAACTATAGCAAAGGAACATTTCCATAAATTTAACAAAAAGGATTATTAATGTTCCACAAATGTTCAGTATTAATTTAGTTTAAAACAAGAAAAATACCGAATAGCACGGTCAACAAATATGAAGTTTTTTTAATATTTGTTATGAAAGTTTTGACCAAACCAAATTTTTTGCCAATACACAACTCTAGTATACACACACGCATATAATTTTAGCTAGTTATGTTAATGATGATGTCATTAACAATGTCATGTGTCATGTAATTAGTAATGTCATTGATGATGTCATGCAAAAGAGGGGAGTGGGGCAATTTCATTTAGGAATGTCCTTGCTTTTAAATATTTGACAGAAAAGACAAATTTTCAGCAATTAATTTCCTTGTATTTCTCTAAAAAATGAAAACAAACATAATATAATCTACAAATTTGTGTTAGAAAAAAAATGCTTAAGAAAAAAAGAACTAAAACAAATATAAGTATTTATTCTAAAATTTAAATAAATAATAAACCATTTTATTCTACAAGAAGCGGCACTGATACAATATATTATATAACTGGATATAGATTTACAGGAGGATTATATATAATACAATGCCATTTCACACAAAAGTCAGACCTAAGCTACTTCACCACTGTGACACAATGCAGATAGGAAGCATTTAAGCATTTTATAGTTGCAGGTCTCACTAATTTAAAGAACAGTAAACACCTTGTAATTAGAAGAGATTTCTGTAGTGTTGCTATAGATTAACATATCAACTAATTCTTAACCGCCTTTTTACTGCAATTAGTTTTCAATAGCCAAACTCTACCCAATTTTGAGTAGCCAATCTGTCATGAATTGGATCCGCTCATTGCCGTGTCGCCGCGGCTCACAGATCCCCTCTGTATCACGTCACGTTGCCTAGCAACGTGACGTGGTATCTGGCTCTCCTCCTGACGTCAGAGTCTCCCTGCCTTCAAATCTCGGCGGGAGATCTGAATTGGCGCCCGTTTGTTTTTCTCTTTCCTACCTCCCGGACCGGACCTGTGTGAGTAATTCTTTTATGTCTCCCTTGCCTGAATCCTTGCCTGAATATTCTCTGCCAGTTTGCTTAAACTGCTAAAAGGATTTTATGTTTGTTTACTAACCTGCATTCAGGAACATTTGCTTTATTTAAACCTGCTAAAAGGATTTTCTATTTGTTTGCTAACCTGCATACAAGGACATTTGCTTTATCTATACCTGCTAAAAGGAATATCTGTTTGTTTGCTAATCATCATAAAGGGACATTTGCTTTATTCAAATCTAATAAGAGGAAGATATTACTGTTTGTTCATTAGCCTGCTTAAAGGGACATTTGCTTTATTCAAACCTGCTAAAAGGAATCTCTGTTTGTTTGCTAACCTGCTTAAAGGGACATTTGCTTTATCCAAACCTGCTAAAAGGAATCTCAGTTTGTTTACTAAACCTGCTTAAAGGGACATTTGCTTTATCCAAACCTGCTAAAAGGAATCTTTGTTTATTTACTAACCTGCTTAAAGGGACATTTGCTTTATCACTTGCTAAAGGAATTTCACTTAGTTTATTTATCTTCTTAAAAGGACATTTGCTTTCTTCAATCCTGAGTGGGTCACGTCCAGGATATTTCTCAGTGTGCTAGCGTGTGTTTTTTACTTTTCACGCTAGCAGTTGGGTTGAATCCTGAGCTGGTCCTTTACGGCTGACATTACAAACGGGCCATAAAAATGGACCCCACTGAATTATCCATGGCCGTGACCCACCAGGGACAGTTATTGGGATCTCATGCTACCCACTTACAATCCTTGGACGCAAAGTTGGATCAGATAACTACTTTACTTCAGAATATGGCTGCTCCTATACCTCCTAATCCTATTCCTTTGGATCCCTCTCCCCCTACGAATCCTACCAATCAGACACAAGCTCAGCTCAGTCCCAGGATACCTCTTCCGGACAAATACGATGGGAATCCTGAGGATTGTAGGGGTTTTTTGAATCAGTGTCGCCTTCATTTTCGGAATAGTCCGGTTCTCTTTGCAACTCCCTCCTCTAGAATCACTTTCCTTATATCCTTAATGAAAGGTAGAGCCTTAGCCTGGGTATCACCTTTGCTTGAAAAGAATGATCCAATACTCCAGGATGTGGATACATTTCTCTCTGTCTTTTCAAATGTCTTCGATAAGCCAGGGAGGTCTGCCGCTGCTGAAGCTTCTCTTCTAGACTTACGACAAGGTGGTCAACCTGTATCTCAATATGCCATTGAATTTCGCACTCTAGCTTCTGAGACTACCTGGAATCAGGGAGCTCTTAGAGCAGCTTTTCGCAAAGGACTCTCTGAACGTCTCAAAGATGAGTTGGTCTATCGTGAAATTCCAGAATCTCTAGAGGCTCTGATAAATCTTTGTATTTGTCTCGATTCCAGATACCGCGAACGCCAACAAGAAAGAGAGAGAAATCAGAAAGCTTCTAATCGTCCTTTTCGTCTGGTACCTCGTATCTCTAACCCTTTAACTCCCGCTTCTCCACCTTCCGATCAGACTGAACCAATGGAAATTGGCACCATTAGATTAACTGAAACTGAACGTCTGAGGAGATGCTCTCTTGGACTGTGTTTATACTGTGGCCTTAAAGGACATTTATTAAAAGATTGTCCTACCAGACCGGTAAAAGCCAGGGTTTAACTTCTGTCCAGGGAGCTAAGTTAAGCCAAATAGGATCTCATTCCCTCAATAATAAACTTTTTGTCCCGGTTACTCTTCAAATTGGAGGAGACAGGATTCATACTCAAGCTCTTATTGACTCTGGTGCTGGAGGAGTCTTCATCGATTCCACATTTGTAACTACTCACTCTATTCCATTAAGCAAAAAGGAATATTCTATTCCAGTCTCCACTGTTAGTGGAGATCTTTTGGGTCCCGGACTTATCCAGTTTGCTACTAGACCCATTCTCTTTTCTGTAGGAATTCTTCATTCAGAGACAATATGTTTTGATGTAATCTCGACTCCTCAATTTCCCATAATATTGGGTCTTCCCTGGCTCCAGTTACATAATCCTGTATTCTCCTGGACTCAAGGCGAACTCATTTCCTGGGGATATACTTGTCAAAATAGGTGTCTTCAGATTCCCACGAAAGTGCCTCTCACTATTGCTCTCACTATTGACACCTCTGGGTCGTTACCCACACCTTATCAAGATTACGTTGATGTTTTTTCCAAGAAAGAAGCAGAACGTCTTCCCCCACATCGTACTTTTGATTGCCCCATTGATCTACTTCCTGGGGCAACCTACCCTCGTGGCAAGACTCAAGGCCAGAGAATGTTGCCTTAGAGGAATATAATCAAGATAGTTTGGCTAGAGGTTTTATTCGACCTTCCTCTTCTCCTCTTGGGGCAGGTTTCTTTTTTGTGGGAAAGAAGGATGGAGGACTGCGACCTTGTATTGATTATCGGGGTTTGAATCAAATCACAGTCAAGAATAGTTACCCTCTGCCTCTTATTCCTGAACTGTTTACTTATCTTCAAGGAGCCACAATATTTACCAAACTGGACCTTCGTGGTGCTTATAACCTTATTCGCATGCGCAAAGGAGACGAATGGAAGACAGCCTTTAACACTCGATTTGGGCATTATGAATATCTGGTTATGCCCTTTGGGCTGTGTAATGTCCCTGCTGTTTTTCAACACTTCGTGAATGAGATCTTTCGGGATTTTTTGAATTCCTTTGTCATTATCTACCTTGACGATATTTTAATTTTTTCCCACAATTATCAAGATCATGTACACCATGTCAGGAAGGTTTTGCAACGGTTACGAGACAATCATCTATTCGCCAAGTTGGAGAAATGTTCATTTCATCAAAAATCCATACCCTTCTTGGGTTATGTAATATCTGAATCTGGATTTGAAATGGATCCGAATAAACTTTCTTCCATTTTGGATTGGCCTAGACCTGATTCTCTTAAGGCTCTACAACGGTTTCTTGGCTTCGCCAATTATTACAGGAATTTTATCAAAGGATTTGCTACTATTACTTCTCCTATCACGTCACTCACTAGAAAGGGGCAAGATTGTAAAAAGTGGTCCCCAGAGGCTATTAAGGCCTTTGAGTCTCTCAAAAAGGCCTTTTTTTCTGCACCCATACTCCGTCACCCAAATCCGGATTTTCAATTTATCCTAGAAGTGGATGCTTCTTCTGTTGCTGCTGGGGCTGTTCTTTCCCAACGAATACCTGACACGGGTAAGATTCATCCTGTAGGTTTCTTTTCCAAGAAATTTACTTCTTCTGAATTAAATTATGACGTTGGCAATAAGGAATTATTAGCCATCAAGATGGCTCTGGACGAATGGAGGCATTGGTTGGAGGGTACTACCTTTCCATTTTCCATACTCACGGATCATAAAAATCTTCTTTATCTCCAAACTGCCAAATGATTGAATTCCAGACAAGCTTGTTGGTCTTTATTCTTTTCACGTTTTAATTACAATCTTTCCTATATACCTGGTTCTAAGAATATAAAAGTGGATGCCTTATCCAGGCAGTTTCAATCTACCTCTACTCCAGAATCTGGTACCATACTTCATCCACAAGAAGTCATAGCTCAATTATCAACCTCTTGTTTACAGGAGTTACAGTCTGCTCAAAAGGATCTTCCTTCTTCCTTTAAATCTCCTGACGGTTTATTATTTGTTCCTGAACGTCTCTGTCCAAAGATTCTCCATTGGGCTCATGATAGTCCTCTCTCTGGACATCCTGGCGTCAGTAACACGACTCAGAATCTTAAACAGTATGTCTGGTGGCCTACTCTCTCTCAAGATGTTAAAGATTATGTCTCAGTTTGCACTCAATGTGCTACAAATAAAGCTCCTCGTCAACTCCCTTCTGGTTTACTTTAACCTTTACCCATTCCTCACCAGCCTTGGACCCATCTATCTATGGATTTTATTACAGACCTTCCTCTTTCTGCCGGAAACAACACTATTTTAGTGGTGGTCGACAGGTTTACGAAGTCTGCCCATTTCATTCCTTTGCCTGGTCTTCCATCTGCCAAGGGACTTTCTGAGCTTTTCCTTTTGCATATCGCGAGATTACATGGTTTTCCTATGGACATCGTCTCCGATAGAGGGGTACAATTTGTTTCTCGGTTCTGGAAATGGCTCTGCAAACATTTTGGCACTACAATCTCTTTATCAACCTCTCATCATCCACAGTCTAATGGCCAAACCGAGAGAGTAAACCAATGTCTGGAGACTTACCTTAGACATTATGTGGACCATCATCATTCTAATTGGACTCGTTATCTTCCTTTAGCGGAGTTGGCCCATAATGCTCGTTACAATTCATCTCTTCAGTCTTCTCCCTTTTTTGCAGCTTATGGATTTCAAACCAGAACATTTCCTCTGTATACTTCCTCTTCTGAAAATCCTGCTTCTGATCAAACTGCTCGGAGATTAACTCGACATTGGCGTAAAATACGTGATCTTCTTTCCAAAGCTTCTAAAAGATACAAGTTTTTTGCTGATCGCAGACAGAAGAAGGCTCCTAATTTTCGTCCTGGAGACAAGGTGTGGATTTCTACTCGTCACCTTCATCTCAAACAACCTTCTATCAAATTGGGGCCTCGATATGTGGGTCCTTTCCGAATACTGGGTCAAGTTTGTTCTACTGCATATCGAGTTGCTCTTCCCAAGACTCTCAAAGCTCACCCTGTGTTCCATGTTTCTCTCCTGAAACCGGTGAAATCTAATAGATTTTTTAAATCTCTGCCCAAACCTCCACCTCTCTTGGTACAGGGACAGCCTGAGTTTGAGATTGCTCACATTCTGGATTCCAAACTTCGTGGCAAGAAAATATACTATCTCATCCATTGGAAGGGTTATCCGGTCACGGAACGGACTTGGGAACCAGCCCAGCATGTTCACGCCCCTGCTTTGATTAAGGCCTTTCACAAAGCTTATCCTGCTAGGCCTGGTCCTGTCCCCCGGAGGGGTCCTTGAGAGGGGGGTGCTGTCATGAATTGGATCCGCTCATTGCCGTGTCGCCGCGGCTCACAGATCCCCTCTGTATCACGTCACGTTGCCTAGCAACGTGACGCGGTATCTGGCTCTCCTCCTGACGTCAGAGTCTCCCTGCCTTCAAATCTCGGCGGGAGATCTGAATTGGCGCCCGTTTGTTTTTCTCTTTCCTACCTCCCGGACCGGACCTGTGTGAGTAATTCTTTTATGTCTCCCTTGCCTGAATCCTTGCCTGAATATTCTCTGCCAGTTTGCTTAACCTGCTAAAAGGATTTTATGTTTGTTTACTAACCTGCATTCAGGAACATTTGCTTTATTTAAACCTGCTAAAAGGATTTTCTATTTGTTTGCTAACCTGCATACAAGGACATTTGCTTTATCTATACCTGCTAAAAGGAATATCTGTTTGTTTGCTAATCATCATAAAGGGACATTTGCTTTATTCAAATCTAATAAGAGGAAGATATTACTGTTTGTTCATTAACCTGCTTAAAGGGACATTTGCTTTATTCAAACCTGCTAAAAGGAATCTCTGTTTGTTTGCTAACCTGCTTAAAGGGACATTTGCTTTATCCAAACCTGCTAAAAGGAATCTCAGTTTGTTACTAAACCTGCTTAAAGGGACATTTGCTTTATCCAAACCTGCTAAAAGGAATCTTTGTTTATTTACTAACCTGCTTAAAGGGACATTTGCTTTATCACTTGCTAAATAAATTTCACTTAGTTTATTTATCTTCTTAAAAGGACATTTGCTTTCTTCAATCCTGAGTGGGTCACGTCCAGGATATTTCTCAGTGTGCTAGCGTGTGTTTTTTACTTTTCACGCTAGCAGTTGGGTTGAATCCTGAGCTGGTCCTTTACGGCTGACACAATCTGGGTTTTAGTCTACAGACAATAAAGCTAGCCACTGTAAGGAAGTTAATTTAAAATGGCTTGTTTTGGGGTTGTTATCTGATAAAGCCACTTAGGGACAAATATGCAGCAGATTTAAAGGGACAGTCAAGTCCAAAAAATATTGCATGATTCAGATAGGGCATGTATTTTACTTGTATCACCAATTTTGCTTTGTTCTCTTGGAATTCTTAGACCGTGAAGGCTGCCTATAATCTAAATGCATTTTAACAGTTTTTCACCACTAGAGGGCATTAGTTCATGTGTTTCATACAGATAACATTGAGCTCAAGCATGTGAATTTACCAAGGAGTGAGCACTGATTGGCTAAATGCATGTTTATTAAAAGAACTGAAATAAGGGGGCAGTCTGCAGAGCCTTAGATACAAGGTAATTACAGAGGTAAAACATGTATTATTATAACTGTGTTGGTTATGCAAAACCGGGGAATGGGTAATTAAGAGATTATCTATCTTTTAAAACAACAAAAATTCTGGTGTTGACTGTCCCTTTAACCTTGAGAAATCAGCAGGGTGCCTTTAAAATTCTGAGAATTAGAAATGGCTCCAAGCTAAATTACATGAAAAAGGGGTAAAATAAATAATAAAATATATTGCAAAGTTGTTTCATTATGCATAACTAAACATTTTAGATAAAAATGTCAAGGTGTTTACTGTTCCCTTAAATTACCAGTTGTATACAGGTGGAGTTTATTCAAAGTTTACAATACACTTATTTAACTGACAAAAAAGTAATGTTACTGAACTAGAAGCAAATAGAAGTTAAATTTTAGTGAAAATATTTCGGTTGAATTTGTATTTGCTGCAAACTGAAATGTCAGTGCCAAGTGCTCTCCTGTTAACCTTACTTTTGTCTGCAACATTCACTATTCCAGAGAGCTTCATTATTTTCTATATTGAATCACTTGAATTGTGAAAATGATGCAGCATGGCTGGAAAAAGCTGACTAGAAAATATCACCTAAACATTTCTATGTAAAAAAGAAAGATATTTTACCTTAAAATATTCTCAGGAGCCACCAGGGACGGAAATACCATGGTGGCGGCAGTCAAGGCTGTGACTGGGCCTTGGAGGTCTGCCACTCTTGAGGGGCCCGCCATCCAGCAGATGTGTGTGATAATAGTCCGGCCCATGCCACTCCTACAATGTGCTGCAGTAAGAACACAACATTTTTTTTACATGGCGCAGCTGCACCAGGCCCAGTCTTTGTTGTGGGTGGGGCCCCTGACCCAAAGCAGCTGCCCCTTGAGCAAACAGTTTCCTGGCGCTTGCTTAGTATTTTGCTCCTAGGCTCCTACCCTGCCCACCCTGCTCTACATTCCAGCCCTGCCTAGGAAACTGTACATGATGATGTAACGTGTGGGGATTCACAGGCTGCATCCTGCCTGGTGAACTGCTCTGCCCTGGGACTGACCTGATGTAATGCACTTGTTTTAATTCACAGTGCAAAACCCTAAAAGTCCTTTAAATGTTTTGTAGCTCTTAATTAGTACTTGCCAAGGAACAATAGATGTATTACTTGGGAAACAAGCACAAATAGTAAGAAGTGAATACAGCGCCAACAAGAGGCCAAGGGATAAATATACTCACAGAGAGATAAAAGAAGATTATTTAATGAACCATGTTAAAAAGCATCAGTAAAAAAATGTAAAAAAACGCATATAAATAAAATTACAAAAACAGGAATATCTTGCAGGATATCTTGCAGGAGCGGCTAAAGCTGATAATTACAATAAAAACAGAGATAATCACAGGTGATCAGTGTGATCAGTGTGAGTGGTACACCAGATTAAGAGTGTAAACTAGTGAAACAGAATAAGCCTAAGTACAACTATAACAAGTGCATCAAGCAAGAAATTAATAAACAATAGTACAAACAATAATGATCAAAAAATAGTGTGTCAAAAAAATAGAAAAATGCACTGCAGTGCAAAAAATAGTAAGTGAGTGCAAATGGATATAACAAATGCTAGCTACTAATCCAGTGAGGTAAAGATATAATTAAATAAAATACACAATATGCAATAATATAAAAAATATATTCCAAAAAAGTGTTCCAAAATACAAAAATAACTCAATCAAAACCAAAAAAATGAAAAAATGGCAGCTAGCCTTACCAATATTTTAGTCTTGAGAAAGGCCCTTTTTTGAGGGCAGAAACGCGTTGACATATTGGTAAGCATTATTTTAATCTTTACTTCATTCTCATTGGATACACTATGTTGTGAATTTCTTTTTTTCAGGGACACTTTTTAGGATACCATAGGAGCAGCTGACAGGTGCTAGGATCCAATCAGCTATTTCAGCTACCACACTCAGGAATTTGGATCTGTTAAAGTAACTAATATTGAAGGAACCAATTTCCTCACTTTCACCTTGTTTTTCATCACCCATTTTTTTTTTTTTCATTTTTTTGGTTTTGATTGACTTATTTTTGTTCTTCACTAACATTTGTTGATCAACTTTTTGGAACACTTTTTTGGAATATATTTTTTATGTTATTGCATATTGTGTATTCTATTTAATTATATCTTTACCTCACTGGATTAGTAGCTAGCATTTGTTATATCCATTTGCACTCACTTACTATTTGACCCTCTTTTTGCACTGCAGTGCATTTTTCTATTTTTTTGACACACTATTTTTTTAACATTATTGTTTGTACTATTGTTTATTAATTTCTTGCTTGATGCACTTGTTATAGTTGTATTTAGGCTTATTCTGTTTCACTAGTTTACACTCTTAATCTGGTGTACCACTCACACTGATCACCTGTGATTATCTCTGTTTTTATTGTAATTATCAGCTTTAGCCTCTCCTGCAAGATATTCCTGTTTTTGTAATTTTATCTATATGTGTTTTTTACATTTTTTACTGATGCTTTTTAACATGGTTCATTAAATAATCTTCTTTTATCTCTCTGTGAGTATATTTATCCCTTGGCCTCTTGTTGGCGCTGTATTTACTTCTTACTATTTGTGCATATTTTTTGGAGGTTGGTTAGGATCTCTGTTTGGATACAGCTTGGGGATTACCTTAGCGCTTGTACACTACCCCCTTTTTCAGATAATAGAGTAATTACTTGTTGAGATAATTTGGTAATCCCAAACAAAGTATTACATAAGTTTAATGGTTTGAGATGCTTATGAATGATATAACATTATCATGTGTATGTGCAAGAACTACCTTTCGTACTGTTTTTGGGATGTACAATTTGTTATCATGATATAATAACCCTGTGAGGGGATCTTCAATACAGGTATTAGGATGTTCAATCTCATTATTTAATGCAGTTAATACTTCTTCTTCTAGTGTTGTGAGATTTCCTAAGACCTTTTTGGGAGGAATAATGAATTTGTTTGCTTCTTGTTCAGTTCAGTTCTTGTTGATGTGACAAAGCACAAGTTTCCGGGTCTATAGGTTATAAGAAAATTAAACTGATCCAAAAATAAGGACCAACGTACCTGACAAGCTGTTAATGTTTTATTTTTCTTAATATATTCGAGGTTTTTGTGATCAGTGTATATAATGAAGGCTTCTTTAGAGCCTTCTAGGTGATGTCTCCAGTGTTCGAGCAAGCATTTTATGGCTAATATGGATCTTTATCTCCTACACTGTAATTGGCTTCTGCTGTTGTTAATGCTCAAGAATAGTATTCCACAGGATGTAAGTCAGATGTAATTTCATCACACTGTGATAACACAGCACCGATACCAGTGTTAGAGGCATCCACTTCCAAAACAAATTTAAGATTATCTGGCATAGATAATATTGGTGCTTTTGTAAAATGGTGTTTCAGAATAGGTATTACATCAAATTTAAGACATTCTGTGTGTCCGGTGTTGGTTGTTATCAATAGAGGTACAGTATGATGAGTTATGGGTCCCTTCTGTATAAAAGTCCTGTCAATTAACTTAACAAATACAGGGTTATGCTTACACACAGTTAGAATTGTATTGTTCTTAACAAAAGTGGCGTCTATGTAATTCCCAGATTCCCCTAAGTCAATTAATCCTTTAGCTTGGATACTTGTCTGCTCCCACTGTAAAGAAAGAGGGATATCAATATAATTGGGTTTTATTATACTATGTATATGATTAGAATTGAGTGGCTTACCCTTTTTCTGCTTTGCTAATAAGGGGCAGGAAGAAACTGAATGTTCCTTATGTGCACAGTACAAACAGAGATTCCCAAGCCGTCTTCTGTTTTTTTCCTCCTGAGTGAGGGGTCCCTTAATGGTACCAATCTCCATTGGAATGGGGGATGTAGATGTTCTATCTGCGCCAGAGGTGTATGGTCATCTTAGGGCAGTCTCAGATGATGCTCTTTCAGCTTTCCTTTCCTGTAGTCTTCTGTCCAACTTAGTACTTAACTTTATAAGGGATGATAAGCTTTCAGGAATCTCTACACATGAGAGTTCATCTTTAAGGGTCTCTGATAAACCCAGGCGGTGGTTTTTGAGACATCTCATTCCACTGAGAATCAGTTGCCCACATCTGGAAGTACATTGTGTACTCTTCTACTGTACGTTTACCTTGCTTCAACATGCGCAATTTGGTCTCAGCATTTAACTGGGTGTTTGAGTCCTCATATAAATTCGTCATGGCTGTGAAAAAATCCTGCAAGGAATCTAGTATGGGATTATTAGTCTCGTAAAATCTGTTAGCCCAAGACCGAGGCTCTCGCTGGAGATATGATATTACGGTACATACCTTAATCCTGTCTGAATGGTATGTTCACGGTTTTAGAGAGAAGAGTAAATTACAGGCATTTCTGAAATCCCTGAAATCACTTCTTTTACCAGAAAAAGGTAGTGGATGTTGAATATGAGGCTCTGGTATTTCAGTTTCTTTAGGAGAAATACAGTCTTTAATAATACCTTTCAAAGCAATGTTTTCAGCCTGCACTTCAGTGAGACCATGTGCTAAATAATCCAGTTTCTGGTGTATATTACTGAATTCATTTTTAATCTCTTCAGGATTCATAATGGCATAGTGAATCAAAATAACAGACACAAAATTAGTATATGTGGCCTGAAAATTATGTAATGCACTTGTTTTAAGTCACAGTGCAAAACCCTAAAACTCATTTAAATGTTTTGTAGCTCTTAATTAGTACTTGCCAATTGAACAATAGATGTGTTACTTGGGAAATATACGAGTCATTTGATAGATAATAGAGTAATTACTTGTTGAGATAATTTGGTAATCCCAAACAAAGTATTACATACGTTTAATGGTGCAGTAATAGGAGGCAGGGCCTACCCTGTCCAATGAGGGAAAAAAAGTTTCAAAATAATATTTATAAAAAAAAAAAATAAGTGTTTTTTATTTTATTATTTTTGGCCACACCCACCCCTCGCCCCAAGGGTACCCCCCCCACCCCCATGGTGATAACTTACTAGTAGAGACACTGTGCGCTTGCGCTGCAAAAGTCACCATCATCCATTGTTGCGCAATTTGGAGGCAGTGAGCCGGTCCGCTGCCCTCCATTAATTGCGCAACATGGATCTAAGTAAGTGTTGACTGCTCACTTAGAGCAGCGCCACCCACTGGTGACTCGCTGGGCCCTCATGCAAGCTCCAATGGAGGCGGTTCTCAAAACAGCCTCCATGATGGAGCTACTCTTTCAGCCAATCAGCATTCAGCACTGCGGGGAGGCGTGCCTGCTGGGCTGCTGAGTGTGGGTCATGTGATGTCGGGTTTACTTCGAGCCGACACAGTCAGACTTCAAGCGGGAAGCCTCAGTACAGGAGGGAGCTGCTGCTACTGGTGGGAAGGAGAGACTGCTGCCTCCTGGCTGTGACCTGTGATCATCCATCTTAAGCCAGGATTCAAGAAATTGGACAGCGACTTCAAGGGATCAGCTGCTGCCCTGCCCTACTACTTAACCGGTAAGTAATTGAGACTGTCTACAAAAAAAATAAAAAAACTGCCTTCTGCATATTAAGTGCCCTCTGGGCTGACAGTCACTGTCAGCCCAGAGGGCACTTAATATGCAGAAGGCAGTTTTTTTTTATTTTTTTGTAAATGTATTTATGTAAAAAAAAAAAATCTTTTTTTTATTACCAATGGGGGGCGGGGCTACGGCGGCGGCAGGGAGCGGGGCTATGGCGGCGGCAGGGGGCGGGGCTATGGCGGCCGGGGGCGCACGATCAAGTGTGTTGTAAGTACACACTGACTGTGTAACATTGTGGATACAAGGCCCTAGGAGAAGCTGAACCATCTGCCAACACAGTAGGTAGCAGGTGCAGGGTGAGCCCTGGGGCTGATGGGGTTTACAGAGAGGGCACTGAGGCTGAATGGGGTTACTGCAGCTGATTGGAGTTACAGGGTGTGCTGAGGCTGATGGGGGTTTGTCAAATTCTGTCTCAGGATATCATGTGAGAGCCTCATTGTCTGGAACAGTTGCTTTAAAGGAAGATTAGTAGAAGCCATACTGATTGAAAATGAAAACAAATTTATTTAAACAAAATACTTTGTTTAAGCAAATACTTGCAGAATATTTAAATATGCTACTCAGGTATGTTAAGACCACATACAGCAGGAGTGAAAATAAAGAAAACTAGTAAGCAGAGATGCAGATTCAAAAAGGAAAGTCTTTCTCTTGGTAATAACTGAAATGTAAGATTTGCACAAGGCAGAAAACAACTTGTAAACAGGTAGCAGGTTTAAAGGTAAAGTCTCTCTCCTTGTAATTGCTGAGTGCAGGAATTGCACAATGCAGGAAACAACTTGCAAACTGGTAACAGGTTTAAAGGTAAAGTCTCTCTCCTTGTAATTGCTGAGTGCAGGAATTGCACAATGCAGGAAACCACTTGCAAACTGGTAACAGGTTTAAAGGTAAAGTCTCTCTCCTTGTAATTGCTGAGTGCAGGAAATGCACAAGGCAGGAAAAAAACTTGAAGATTGGTAACAGGTTTAAAGGTAAAGGCTTTCTCCTGGTAATACCTTGTAAACAGGTGCAAAGGAAATCTTTCTCCTGGCAATGGCCAAGTGCAGGAATTGCATAAAGCAGGAAACAAACTTGTAGATTGGTAACAGGTTTAAAGGTAAAGGCTTTCTCCTGGTAATACCTTGTAAACAGGTGCAAAGGAAATCTTTCTCCAAAGAAATACAGGAAACAGGTTCTGACTTGACAAAACAGATCCAATGTGAAGACAAAAATGCAGACTATAAGCCATCCTTAAATAGGGAGGTTTTGCACAGGGTTGGTTCTGATTAATTCCAGAATTGAGAACACCTGTGTGTTGCACAGGTGTAATAACAAGTAAGGCAAATAGTTATTTATCAGATCTTTTAAGATCCATGCTATTGCTAGAACTGGCTGTGGCTCAACATGTAAGCAAACAGAAATAGCAACCACAGAGCCACAGGTTCAAATCCCCACACAGCCCTTCTTAGCAAAATGCCTCCCAGACCTTTTCTTTTTCTTTTTCGTCTGGAGGCTTGGTTCATGACAGATGCCCCCTCCAAAGAGCGCACTCTGGGCGCTCAAAGCCTGTTCAAACATCTGAAGGTGGGATTTATGAACAAGTGTTCCATTTGAAGCCCTAATACAATCAGATGGAATGGATTCTTTGCTTGGAACAGCTGCCTGAGATTGGGGACCCTTAGAAGATATCCCTGTAGGCATAACAAGAGCTGAAAAACCAAGACAGTTTTGATTTAGAGGTTCCTGATTATACCCAGCAGCTTGCAATGGACTGGCTGATGGGCAGGGTACCTCCGGGTAGGAAAAGACCTCTCCTTCAGAGTCAAGGAATTCGTTATCTGGGTCATATCTGCCTGATGGGTAGAGTACCTCCGGGTAAGGTATGACCTCTCCTTCAGAGTCCAGGAATTCATTTTCTGTGTCATTTATATCCAATTCAACCATCTCATCCAATTCTTTCTCAGTCAATGAGTAGCTGGGTGAAGGTGGTACAAGGAGGTGTGGATCTTTAGAATTGACAGAGTCTGATTCAGCTGGAAGGTTTGTCACTTTTATGTCTGATGAGTGACTTTTGTTAGCTGGATCTCCAGCCAGGGCAGAAACAAGGTAATGTGCAGGATTTCCAGGAGGTATTTTTGCAGAGTTTCCCAATGTGGTTGATGCAGAAACAGACGCAGTGGTATGGGTAATGGATGTAGTTGGAGTTGTACTCCCCAATGACCATCTGTTTCAAATCAGGTACCATTTCTTGAAGCGTGTTAGAAACGGTTGCTTGTAGAATAGATGTATTCTCAGTAGCTGGATCCTCTCCAGGGGTATCTTTAAGTTTGCTAGTGGAAGAATAATTTGTTACCTTAACATCAGAGTCCATTTTAAACTTGGCTGTATCTCGACTTGATCCTCTAGGGGGTCTTACTGGACACCCTGTGATGCGGTGACCAGTTCCCCCACAATAGAAACAGAGGTTAAGCTGTCTTCGCCGAGTCTTTTCCTCTTCTGTTAAGGGTTCTTTAAAACCTTTCCTTGTTTGGGAGGTAACTTCAGACAAGGTTTTGGTTGGGAGAGATAACATTTCCACCAGCTCCATGAAGTTAATCAGTATGTCCTTAATAAACTTTAACACTGAATCCAATACAGCAATAATCCCAGAGGGCTCTCTTTTAAGGTCTTCACATTCTGTCAAATTCTGTCTCAGGATATCATGTGAGAGCCTCATTGTCTGGAACAGTTGCTTTAAAGGAAGATTAGTAGAAGCCATACTGATTGAAAATGAAAACAAATTTATTTAAACAACAAAATACTTTGTTTAAGCAAATACTTGCAGAATATTTAAATATGCTACTCAGGTATGTTAAGACCACATACAGCAGGAGTGAAAATAAAGAAAACTAGTAAGCAGAGATGCAGATTCAAAAAGGAAAGTCTTTCTCTTGGTAATAACTGAAATGTAAGATTTGCACAAGGCAGAAAACAACTTGTAAACAGGTAGCAGGTTTAAAGGTAAAGTCTCTCTCCTTGTAATTGCTGAGTGCAGGAATTGCACAATGCAGGAAACAACTTGCAAACTGGTAACAGGTTTAAAGATAAAGTCTCTCTCCTTGTAATTGCTGAGTGCAGGAATTGCACAATGCAGGAAACAACTTGCAAACCGGTAACAGGTTTAAAGGTAAAGTCTCTCTCCTTGTAATTGCTGAGTGCAGGAATTGCACAATGCAGGAAACCACTTGCAAACTGGTAACAGGTTTAAAGGTAAAGTCTCTCTCCTTGTAATTGCTGAGTGCAGGAAATGCACAAGGCAGGAAACAAACTTGAAGATTGGTAACAGGTTTAAAGGTAAAGGCTTTCTCCTGGTAATACCTTGTAAACAGGTGCAAAGGAAATCTTTCTCCTGGCAATGGCCAAGTGCAGGAATTGCATAAAGCAGGAAACAAACTTGTAGATTGGTAACAGGTTTAAAGGTAAAGGCTTTCTCCTGGTAATACCTTGTAAACAGGTGCAAAGGAAATCTTTCTCCAAAGAAATACAGGAAACAGGTTCTGACTTGACAAAACAGATCCAATGTGAAGACAAAAATGCAGACTATAAGCCATCCTTAAATAGGGAGGTTTTGCACAGGGTTGGTTCTGATTAATTCCAGAATTGAGAACACCTGTGTGTTGCACAGGTGTAATAACAAGTAAGGCAAATAGTTATTTATCAGATCTTTTAAGATCCATGCTATTGCTAGAACTGGCTGTGGCTCAACATGTAAGCAAACAGAAATAGCAGCCACAGAGCCACAGGTTCAAATCCCCACACAGCCCTTCTTAGCAAAATGCCTCCCAGACCTTTTCTTTTTCTTTTTCGTCTGGAGGCTTGGTTCATGACAGGGTTACAGAGGGTGCTGAGGCTGATGGGGGTTACAGAGGGGACGCTGAGGCTGATTGGGGTTACAAGGGGGACCCTGGGGCTAATAGGTTTTATACAGGGTGGAGTGCTGAGGCTGATTGGGGTTACAAGGGGGGACCCTGGGGCTAATGGTGTTTACACAGGGTGGGGGTGCTGAGGCTGATGGGGGTTACAGGGGGTGCTGAGGCTGATTGGGTTACAGGGGGGCCCTGGGGCTAATGAGGTTTACAGGGTGTGGGTGCTGAGGCTGATTGGGGTTACAGGGGGCCCTGGGGCTGATGGGGTTTACAGGGGGGTGATGAGGCTGATTGGGAATACAGGGGGGTGTTGAGGCTGATTGGGATTACAGGGGGGGCCTGGGCCTGATGGGGTTTACAGGGGGGACCCTGGGTCTAATGGGGTTTACACAGGGTGGGGGTGCTGAGGCTGATTGGGGTTACAAGGGGGGACCCTGGGGCTAATGGGGTTTACACAGGGTGGGGGTGCTGAGGCTGATTTGGGTTACAGGGGGTGCTGAGGCTGATTGGGATTACAGGGGGGGCCCTGGGGCTAATGGGGTTACACAGGGTGGGGGTGCTGAGGCTGATTGGGGTTACAAGGGAGGACCTTGGGGCTAATGGGGTTTACACAGGGTGAGGGTGCTGTGGCTGATTGGGGTTACAGGAGGGCCCTGTGGCTGATGGGCATTACAGGGGTGCTAAGGGTGATTGGGATTACAGGGGGGCCCTGGGGTTTACAGGGTGGGGGTGCTGAGGCTGATTGGGGTTACAGGGGGAGCCTGGGGCTGATGGGGATTACAGGGGGGTGATGAGGCCGATTGGGGTTACAGGGGTTACCCTGGGGCTGATGGTGGTTACAGGGGGGTGATGATGCTGATTGGGGTCACAGGGGGGCCCTGGGGCTGATGGGGGTGCTGGGGCTGATTGAGTTTACAGGGGGGACTGGGGCTGATTGGGGTTACAGGGGGGGCCCTGGGGCTAATGGGGTTTACACAGGGTGGGGGTGCTGAGGCTGATTGGGGTTACAAGGGAGGACCTTGGGGCTAATGGGGTTTACACAGGGTGAGGGTGCTGTGGCTGATTGGGGTTACAGGAGGGCCCTGTGGCTGATGGGCGTTACAGGGGTGCTAAGGGTGATTGGGATTACAGGGGGGCCCTGGGGTTTACAGGGTGGGGGTGCTGAGGCTGATTGGGGTTACAGGGGGAGCCTGGGGCTGATGGGGATTACAGGGGGGTGATGAGGCTGATTGGGGTTACAGGGGTTACCCTGGGGCTGATGGTGGTTACAGGGGGGTGATGATGCTGATTGGGGTCACAGGGGGGGCCTGGGGCTGATGGGGGTGCTGGGGCTGATTGGGTTTACAGGGGGGACTGGGGCTGATTGGGGTTACAGGGGGGGGCCTGGGGCTGATGGTGGTCACAGGGGGTTGATGAGGCTGATGCTGGTTACAGAGGGGAGGGCACCAAGGCTGATTGGGGTTACAAGGGGGACCCTGGGGCTGATGGGGTTTACAGGGGGGTTGATAAGGCCGATTGGGGTTACAGGGAAGGGGCCCTGGGGCTGATGGTGTTTACAGGGGGTGCTGAGACTGACTGGGGTTACAGGGGGAGCTGAGGCTGATTGGGGTTACAGGGGGACCCTGGGGCTGATGGTGGTTACAGGGGGGTGATGATGCTGATTGGGGTTACAGGGGGGCCCTGATTGGGGTTACAGGGGGGGGCCTGGCGCTGATTGGGGGGTGCTGGGGCAGATTGGTTTTACAGGGGGGGCTGGGGCTGATTGGGGTTGCAGGGGGGTGCTGAGGCTTATTGGGGTTACAGGGGGGCCCTGGGGCTGATGGTGGTAACAGGGGTTTGATGAGGCTGATTGGGGTTATAGGGGGTTTTGTTCCAGGGGGTCCAGGGACTGATGGTGGTCACAGGGGGGGCAGGGACTGATGGTGGTTTCAGGGGGGTGCTGAGGCTGGTTAGGGTAATCACTATCAAACTCAGGTCCACCCCTGTAACCCCAATCAGCCTAAGCACCCCCCTGTAATGTAACCCCCATCAGCCTCAGCACCCTCCTGTAATATAACCCCCATCAGCCTCAGCACCCCCCCTGTAAACCCCATCAGCCCTGGGGCCCCCATGTAACCCCCATTAGCCACAGGGTCCCCCGTGTAATGCCAATCTGTCTCAGCACCCCCCCCTGTAAAACCCATCAGCCCCAGGGCCCCTCCTGTAATTAGTATGTAGGATAGCCTTATGCTTATCCCAGGCATTAATTAGTATTTATTTATTTAATTTAGTATAGTAGATAATTTTTTTTATTTTGGTATCCTTTGTTTAAAAGCATACCTATGTAGGCTCATGAGAAGCAATGCATTACTGGGAGCTAGCTTTTGATTTGTAGCTTTTGTTTAGGTGAACGTGGAGGGGGGGCACCACAGAAGTAGCCCGCACAGGATGCCGCCAGAACACCTAAGGCCGGCACTGGCCACATGACAGCAATAAGAGGTATTAGATTGAAGTCGGACATAAGGTGCTGCTATCATCTACATCCCTTTTGCCTAACAAGAAGATGTGTGTGATATTGCATGCCACTAACCACTTGACAATAAATAACGTTATTTATAATCCGGCTACATAAATTAGCATTCTGTAACAGCTGACAGCAGCACCTTATGTCCGACTCCAATCCAATACCTTTTATTCTTGTCATGTGGCACAGTGGCAGACATGTTAAACTTAACTATTGTAGCTACTAGCTAACCAGTACTCGTCACTATTCAATCCCTAACCACATTTAGCAGGGCTGACTGAACAAGAATTCTGAAGCACATTGCACCAGCTTTCATGTCACCCTACTGCCGAGGGCAAGAGGGGGCTTACAGGAGAGCAGGAGAAGGAAGCAGGGAGCCCACATGAGATCGCTTGGGTAGCCACTGTCTAATAACAGCAGTCAGAGTTGCCGGAGGAATGTCAAATATAGAAAACTGCAAAACTATCTTTACAATGTGTTGGAGAGACCCAGGGGCTAGGCTTTCGTCTATCATGTGAGTAGAAAAAAAAAACATTTTTCTTGCTCTTTAGACTAATGGAATAACTAATGTGATATTACCCGTATTATATTGTGCATGATGAGCTGACATATGTGTATTGTATGACTTTACAGTACTGATAACATAACTCCAGAGGTTCCCTATAATGACAATAAATTACATAATAATTGGGTGCAGCTGCATTTTATACAATATATTGTGGCTGTATTGATTTTTTTGCAAAGTGAAATGTGATTTTCTTTGTAAGATAAGCACATATTTGGTGCATAAGCCACTTTTCCTTTCGGATACCCTTGATGTAATTTTTATAACCCACCTGACTTTAGTTATTAGTGTTTTAATTGTGTGTGAAACTATACAGACTTCCTTCAATGTAATGCAATTTTATGAAATGAAACAGTGTAGTAAATAGCTAGTATTCATCCTCACACTGTTTCACACTAAAAAAAAAATCTATTAAGAGAATTTATAGGGGAAAAAAATTAGCTATTTGGGGTTTTGAACCTAAGTCCTGAATGATATTCTCAGTCTGAGACTCTTCAACTTCCTGTTGGAAATGTACTGCTTTAGAATCATTCTGTGTATATTGGGAATATTACTTTCACTGTGTGTTGCATTTCTTAATACAGGTACAAGGCTTATAGTTGTTCTGTTCATATTGTACACAATTGTTAATAACAGACTTGCAGTGTCACTGTGCAATAGCTATACATGGATGCACTGTAAACTGATCCATGCTGTGTAGTCTCTGCTTTATACTGTGTCGTGAGGAAGCCCTGTCACTTACTGGAGTATTTGCATAAAGTGAGAGAGATAAAGAGAGTGTGAGAGTGTGTGTGTGTGAGAGAGAGAGAGAGAGAGAGAGTGTGAGTGTGTGCGTGTGAGAGTGTGTGTGTGTGTGTGTGAGAGTGTGTGTGTGTGTGAGAGTGTGTGTGTGAGAGAGTGTGTGTGTGTGAGAGTGTGTGTGTGAGTGTGTGTGAGTGTGTGTGTGAGAGTGTGTGAGAGTGTGTGTGAGTGTGTGTGTGTGAGAGTGTGTGTGTGTGTGAGAGTGTGTGTGTGTGTGTGAGAGTGTTTGTGAGAGTGTGTGAGAGTGTGTGTGAGTGTGTGTGTGTGTGTGAGAGTGTGTGTGAGAGTGTGTGTGTGTGTGTGTGTGAGAGTGTGTGTGTGTGTGAGAGTGTGTGTGAGAGTGTGTGTTTGAGAGTGTGTGTGTGAGAGTGTGTGTGTGAGAGTGTGTGTGTGAGTGTGTGTGTGAGAGTGTGTGAGAGAGTGTGTGTGTGTGAGAGAGTGTGTGTGTGTGAGAGAGTGTGTGTGGGAGAGAGTGTGTGTGTGTGTGTGTGAGTGTGTGTGTGTGTGAGTGTGTGTGTGAGTGTGTGTGTGTGAGTGTGTGTGTGAGAGTGTGTGTGTGAGAGTGTGTGTGTGAGAGTGTGTGTGTGTGAGAGTGTGTGTGTGAGAGTGTGTCTGTGAGAGTGTGTGTGTGTGTGTGAGTGTGTGTGTGAGAGTGTGTGTGTGTGAGAGTGTGTGTGTGTGAGAGTGTGTGTGTGTGTGAGAGTGTGTGTGTGTGTGTGAGAGAGAGTGTGTGTGTGTGTGTGTGTGTGAGAGTGTGTGTGTGTGTGAGAGTGTGTGTGAGTGTGTGTGTGTGAGAGTGTGTGTGTGAGAGTGTGAGTTAGTGTGTGAGTGAGAGAGAGTTAGTGTGTGTATGTATATGTGTATAGAGATATAAAATAATATGCATGTGTTTTTATTTCTTGGGCGTATCATTGCCAGTGCCTCCCCAGCCTCTGACCTCACCGCACGTCACTGGTTTGAGATGCTTATGAATGATATAAGTAGATTTCAATATGGTCAGTATATGCTTATGAATGTTCACATAGACCAAATTTCATGTTATGTGCAGCTCCTGATCACAGACAGACACTTAGCAGATATTCCAGCTTCGTGACAGGGAGTTTCTTTACACACTCACACACTCTCATACTAAAATATATACAGGATCCAACCAATCAGTTAGGCAATATAATATATATATAGTTTCAGCATAAATGTTCCTTTAAGCTGTAGAGTATAGGCAGATTAATTGCATAAGAAACTAGGCAGTTTGCAACAACGGATATAGCAGCCAATCAAAGTAGTTGCAAGTCAGTGGAAAATAAATACTGCTTTTAATACCTTAAAGGAACATGAAAACCATATTTTTTATTTCATGATTTAAAAAGAGCATGCCATTTTCAACAACTTTCTAATTTACTTCTATTAGCTAATTTGCTTCATTCTCTTGATATACATTGCTGAAAAGCATATCTAGATAGACTCAGTAGCTGCTGATTGGTTGCTGCACATAGATGCCTCGTGTGATTGGCTCATCC